>NC_053022.1:261579671-261693083 GCF_003073215.2 Triticum urartu
ACAAAAAAATACACTTCCATGATGATACGTGTTTGTCACAGTAGGTCGCATTTTTTGTCATGCATGTACATCCATGATGATTTTATGACAGAATCAAGATAGTCATACCTGTGCTATCATAGAAGTGTTCCATGCCATTACCAAAATTATCATCATAGAAGTGTCCACTTCCATGACGATAAATCATGCGTCACAGAAGTGCTTTCGTCAAGGGTGACTGACACATGGCATCCATCATAACGAAACACCGTTAAGCTATCGGGTCCGGTTTTGGATCCGATAACCCGTTAACAGCCCGGGCCAATGGGGATTTTTCACGTGTAAAATCATCATTGGCTGGAGGAAACACGTGTTGCCTCACCGTTGGGATAGATGTCATCCACTCATTGGACAGGAGGTGCCTATGATAGGTCGACACGTGGCATGGCCCAATAGTGGCCCATTCCGGTGAAAAAGGCCAGCCCAGTAAAAATTAGCAGGCCGGCCCATATAAGGCCTACTTGTGTCAGGTCCATTTAAGCCCACGACCCATACGAGATGTGCCAATTCGGCCCGTCAACGACCCGTTAAAGATTTGACACCATTGCATCCCGTCGTCAGTTCGAGCCCGTTAACAGCCCGCTATATATTTGGGCTCAATATTGGCCCGATGAGATTTCGGCCTGTTAACGGCCCATTCAATAGATGGGCCAATTTTGATGATGTACATCTTTCGGCCTTTTAGCGACCCATTTAAATGTTGGGCTAATTTCCGGCCTTGTGTGTCTTTCAGCCTGTTGATGGCCCATAAATCAGTTGGGTCATTTGTAGTCGGACCTGAGTTTCGGCCTTTTAGCGACCCATTTAAGTGTTGAGCCAATTTCCGGCCCGGTGTGTCTTTTAGCCTGTTGACGACCCATATATCTGTTGGGCCATTTGTAGTCGGACCTGAGTTTTGTCCTTTTAGCGACCCATTCAAGTGTTGGGACAATTCCCGGCCCTATGTGCCTTTCAGCCTGTTAACAGACCATAAATGAGTTGGGCCATTTGTAGTCAGACCTGAGTTTTGGTCTTTTAACGGCCCATGCCCTTCATGGTCCAATACTAGGCCGGTTTCTCTTTCGGCCCGCTAAAGGCCCACAACACAGTTGGGCCATTTATAATACGACCTGACTTTCAGCCTCTTAGCGGCCCATGCTCTTCAGGTCCAGTACAAGCCCGCTGTCTCTTTCGGCCTGCTAAAGGCCCGCAGTATAGTTGGGCCATATGTAGCCCGAACTTAGAAACGGCCTGTTAACGGCTCGTGAAATCAATTGGGCCCACCGGTTGCCCGCTTCGATGTCGGCCTGTTAACGACCCGGGAATTAAGAGGGCTGACCATTAACTTTTGGCCTGGTAACGGCCCATTAACTTAATGGGACCATTAAAGTTTGTACATGTCTTTAGGCCAAATTAGATAATTTGAGCCCATTACGACGAGCAATTATGAACAGGACCAAAACCGATCAAGCAAAGGTACGACATACAGGGAAAAACATTGCACATCCAACATATATTATAGGAAACTACATCCGCTGGGCAATCAAATATTGATGCCAGTGCAAATAAATGAACATAACCTAATGATCTACAACGTCACAATCTACAACCTCATCACGGATGACGCCCATAAGCATGTGGGCAATTTCTTGCTGCTTTGCTACACTGTTTCTGAAAACATTAATCAGTTGTTGTGTCGCACGACTCTGCACCTCTGATTCCTCCACCATTTACATCATTCCTTCATCCATTAATTGGTTCACAAACATACATTTTTTCCATTGCATTCGAGACAGAGGAAACTAAACAGATTCAGATGGCGATTTTGGCAGGCTTGTATTATTGATAGTGGAGAGTGTCTCGACCACTGCATCATAACATAAATTAGGAGGGGAACCAAACAGATTAATCATGAGTTATTAGCATATTACCTGGCCTAGATTTATTGGAAAGGAATAATGGGGCTGCCTTGCTGTATTCAGAGTCTGTCTTCTTATCTTCAGCAGCCTGACCAAATTAAGACACTAGCATTGCTATCATTGGCCAAGTAATATAATAGGAAAGCAACATTGGCACAACGAACGTTTGGGCAACTAGCCAACACCAAATTAACACAATATGGCATAGCTATCATCAGCCAGGTAAGGTAATACGAAAGCAACATTGACACAATGAATGAATGGGCAACCAGAGCAGCACTACAATTCAGTAATGTGTATGATATGAGATAGTACCCTCATGCCGCTCAGTATGCAAAACTACCAGGCGGTTTTCTTTACAAAAATCAACATTAGCGCCTTTAACATTTTGCTACAACTAATTTTAGATCAGATAAAGGTTGGATTCACGCCGATTAACAAAATACATGCAGATGTAAAAATATAGTGATATATAACAGGTACTTACATCAGCATTGGAGCACAGAGAATTCCCGCAAGATATTTTCCTCGAATACAATCCCAATGAAGGAAGTCTTCTATCATTTAACCTTATTTTCTAAAAGAGAGATGGGTAAGAAACATGTAGAAAATATGAACAGAATGCTATAAAATTTCATGATGCAAGGATACGCACATGCTTCTTAGAATGGAGTTGACATTCTTTGCTGGACTGGAGCGGCTAGTTCTTTGGCCACTGGAATCTACTTATTATCAATGGGAGTTGGGTTTCTCTGTGCTGGAGCAGTATCTATGAAAAATGGAGTTGGTTTATTATCTCCTGGCATTTGGATCTTTTGCAAAGACCTGGTTTGTAACCCTTCAGATTCTAACATAGCCGTCTTCCCCTTGCATGCCTTATATAGAAGAATGGTGCTTCAATTAAAAAACATGCTACAACCGAGATGGAATAGGTACTGAAGAATAGAAAGGCATGCCATAGTGACATGTATTCCCTCCATCCGGAAATAAATGGAATGGTCTAGGCATATTTCAGTTCTAGATACATCTAGTTTTATCCATTTTTGCGACATGTAATCCGGACGGAGGGAGTATGATGTAAGAGCTAGGGATATGACAGGACAACACAGTAAAAAAACACTGAAAACCCACTACAGAACCAAAGTAATCAAACCCACTAATATGAGATAGTACACTCATGTAGCTCAGGATGCAAAACTACCACGCAGTTTCCTTACAAAAATCAACATTGTGGCCTTTAATAATACATTTTGCTACAACTAAATTTAGATCAGATAAAGGTTGGATTCACACCGATTAACAAAATACATGTTGATGTAAAAATATAGTGATATACAATAGGTACTTACATCTACATTGGAGCACAGAGAATTCCCACAAGAATCTTTCCTCACAGACGATACCAGTGCATGAATTCTTCTATATGTTAAGCTTATTTTCTAAAAGAGAGATGAGTAAGAAACATGTAGAAAATATGATCAGCATGCAATAAAATTTCATGATGCAAGGATACACACACGCTTCTTAGAATGGAGTTGACATATTTTTGCTGGATTGGAGCGGACTAGTTCTTTGGCCACTTGAATTAGCTTATTATCAGTAGGAGTTGGGTTTCTCTGTGCTGGAGTAGTATCTATAAAAACTAGAGTTGGTTTATTATCTCCTGGCGTTTGGATCTTTTGCAAATACCTGGTTTGTAAGCCTTCAGATTCTAACATAGTCGTCTTCCCCTTGCATGCCTTGTATAGAAGAATGGTGCTTCAATTATAAAACATGCTACAACAGAGAGACGGAATAGGTACTAAAGAATGGAAAGGCATGACATATTGACATGTATTCCCTCCATCCGTAAAAAAATGGATGGGTCTAGGCGTATTCCAGTTCTAGATACATCCTTTTTTATCCATTTCAGCAATATGTAATCCGGACGGAGGGAGTATGGTGTAAGAGCTAGCGGAATACATACAGAAAAAACTAAGGCAACATACACGTGTATGATTGGCAAACTAAGATGACATTGCAACAGAGCACTAGAACAACACTTCAATGTAAAAGATATTCAGAAGCATGATGTCCAAATTAAGAAGATGGCATTGCGATAGAGTAGAATGACAATACTTGAATTTGAAAACATGTTATCATGAATGGAATAGGTACTAAAAAACAGGAAGGCATGACATATTTACATGCATGATCAGCATGCTAAGCACATGGCATTGCAACAGAGTAGATACACTCGAGGACATTATATGCATGTTGTACCCATATCACGGGCCAAGTTAGAGCAAGGACCTTGTCGGGTGAAGAGGATTCAACATCTTTCTGCAAGTCTTCTAAAGAACTGCCTTTACATGTTCCATCATATTGGGTATCATTGACATCAAGTTTATTGGCCTTTACATTGCTCCATGAGGTTCTTGTGGATATATCAGTGTGTGCAATTATATCTGACATGCATGGAAGACAACTAGTAGTTAGATTAATGTAATGAGTGCTTGTAGGAGACGACATAAATAGTAGGACTGGGGTTAACTACCAGCAATAGGTCTGAAAAACCAAAGGGAGAACATGGATGAAAGCTATAGAATATGTATCGTTTGTACTCGAGATTAACTAGATGGCACACAAAAGTGTTAAAGAACAACATAGGTAATACTAGAAGTGGTATAATACTATAATCACCAGCCTGTGGGGTAGCATTGGCTGATGGATGATAACTATGGAACAGCGTTACCTAAAGAACAAGTATCTTAGCTGAACTATAGAACACCGTTAACTCCTGAACAAGACCCGTAAGAGATCAGCATGAATATACAGTGAAATGTGATAATCTATTTTCCATGCTTAGATGAATAACAAAGCCATAAACGTTGCACACAAATAAGATGAGGGTACAACCTATCTGGCCGCCATCCATAGGAGTGAGCATCATGTGCTGACTTGTCGATGGCCCTGCAGTTGTTGTGGCTGTCCATGTCGGGCACGCGCATTTGATGCATGGAACTTTGAGTGGGGACTATAGCTCCCTTTTGGTGTATGCTTCCCTTGTTGGAGCAGCTGCGGTGAGTCGGAAGACGGTGTGGCTGAAGATGCAGATAACGCATAATGTTAAGAACGACACATCTCTTTGATCTGAAGAAATACACTAAGAGATCAACATCAAGGTACAAGAGTGGTCACATGTCTGTTGACTGAAGACTAAATTGGGGTCACACGATTTTATTTTATTTTGGTACTGTCCGATCTACACTGGATGGCTTGATGGCCGTCTTGTGCCTCCCGACTGACACTGTTAGGAATCTTCCCTAAAGAGCCAGCGACCAACGGCAGAGCAGCCTGCCTCCGCCGTCCGTGGCCCCGGCCAAAACCTTGCCCCCCGCCCCACCGCACTGCCGTGGTTGCGCCGCCCCCGAGCCAATCCACAAAGACTCCCCGTCACCCAGATCCGGCAGCGGCAGTACCTTCAACCCACACAACTCTAAGATAGCCATCTAAGCGCTGCTTCCATGGCGAACTTGCGGCCCTGCACCCTTATGTTAGACACCAGCCAACCGGCAGCCTAGGAGCTCCGCTGCCTTGAGGGGTGCTGCTTCCCATTGGGAATCGATTGGCCCAGAATAAAAATTCAGACAACTGACGCCTAAATAAAGTGATTTGAGATGAGGTTGTGACCTATCGGGCGGCATGGTGAAGTAGGTAGGTCTAGCTGCCGAGTGGGTGAGGCCGGCGCGGTTGCGGTGGCGACTGGTGGCAGGGAAACAGCGATGTCGCGACGGTCGACGGCTACGGGGAAGCAGCCCTGAGACTCTGGACGGATCCGAAGTTGGAGCCGCTCCGGCGCCATGAACAACGGCGGGGGTGAATCGGCTCCGGTACGGTTCACGTGGCCGTCGTCAAGGCAGCTCCAGCAGCACGGAGTAAGAGGCACATGACCCAGTGCACGATGACAAATGGATAGCGTCTCCGGCATTAGGGAGGAGGGCGGCTGTGAAATTGGTGTGGTGGGGGCGCCATGGAGGAGGGGCTGAGGTTTCACGGCTCGGGAGAAGGGAGGTTCCGGGGAGAAGGTAATTTGGCGCCCACGAGGTATGAATGGGGGGATTGGGAGGGGAGTGGAACCATGTTTTACGGACGCATTTGTCTGAAATGTGAGGGGGAGTTACAGTTCTACCCCTGCCTTTAGGCTTCTCGGCTTGGGTCTGTGTACTGAGGGTCGGGGATAGTAGAGTAACTTTGGTTCACCCCAAATAGTGGGCGGGAGCGATTTTGGGTGAGGAGGGCGTGTTTTGAAATATAGTGGGCGCGAGCGATTTCGGGCGAGGATAGCGTGTTTTGAAATAGTGGACGCGAGCTATTTCGGGCGAGGAGAGCGTGTTTTGCCGACCATGGTTTATGAATTATTTTGGCACATGTCATTTCGGCCCAGGAGAAGGCACACTTGGATGAAGTTACAAACCTACCCTCGATGTACAACGGGCCAATTGATGCGTGTCCCACATAGGATGGTAATTTCGCGTCTCCCATTTATTTACTCGGGCGAATTCCACCGAGCAGAGGATGTTTAACGGTTCATTCAAAATTTGGGAGAATGAGCATCCACGTCTATATTACCAAGTCGATTCGAATCAAATTTTGAAATATTAGCTTGCCACTTCTTTTTTAGATGGAGAGATGATGCTCGGGAGTAATGTGTTTTTACATGCTTGTTGCTAGCGATTTACTATATGACAAATAGTTGACCCACTCAAAAACAAGAATCAAACCCAAAATAAAATATCTCGATTCAATGAAATAGCTCGTTCAACAGGTCAAAATAGTGAACTAAATCCAAAATTGAACACCTCAATCGAGTAGCATGTTGTACAATATTATAGTACTCCATGAACATGTTGAAAGTCAAATTAATGAACTTGTTTGATATACGCATATATCCGTTCATGTGTGGATTGCAAACAACATGTTCTCCAATTTAAATATTTGAATGCATGTTTATATCGAAACATGGTTTATATCAGTCTTTGATGCATAAAACGCGACCTCCCCCTCTTCTGGACTCCTGCTCTCTCTCTCTCACTCTCTCTCTCTCTCTCTCTGTGTGTGGGGGGGTCTTTCTAGTTCGCATGCATATATACTCCATCTATAGGTCTCTCTCGCTATGTATGATTCTCTAGTCCAAGCTAGATATCTTGGGTGCACTCATCGTACGCACACAAATTCCTTGGCTCATTGCCCGTAACTCTCTCACGCACCACTCTGTCGTCTCAGAGCTCTCCCCCCTCTCTCTCCAACTCTCCATCTACATGGGTCACACATATACATGCATATCTCACTTGCACTCGATAGGCCCATCTAAAACTCTATCTATCTCCCTTGTTCTCTCTCCATCTCACACGCACACACACACAATCTCATGGCTAGCTAGCCCAGTATGATGGTCTCTCACTCAATCATAGGCACACACAGTCCCCCCTATATGTATATGACTAGCTAAACTTAGTCTCCATCACAAATATGTGCATGGTCTATCTCGATTTCTCTCGAGGCATCTTTCTATCACGCACGCACCTCTCTCGATCTCCCACACATATAGTCCCCTCACAATCTCGAGGGGATCTCTCTATCACAAACACACCCTCTCGCCCTCCCCATGCGTCCATGTTCTCCATGTGTCCCTCTCGACCTTTGTTCCTTGTTGGCCAGACCTCTATTGGACATGTGCTATAGGGGTGTCTCTCTCCGCTGCAAACAATCACACACTAGCTATCTGCGTCTATCTCCTTGCCTCGCTTTTCTATCTCAGAGATGCATGCGTGAGATGTTCTCCTAAGAAATGAAAAAACACACTCTCTCCCTAATTTATCGTTTGTTGTCACTTTCTCTTTCACACACATACTCTTTTTGCACACTTACTCATCCTCCTTCACAAGCACTTGATCTTTCTCGACTTAGGCACTCTCCTCGATCCATAGCATATTGATGTATTGAAAAGTAAAACATCACAAAGTTTGACCATTGATAACCACAAGTATAGGGGATCACAACAGTTTTTGATAAGTAAGAGTGTCGAACCCAACGAGGAGCTAAAGGCAGAACAAATATTCCCTCAAGTTCTATTGACCACCGATACAACTCTACGCACGCTTGACGTTCGCTTTACCTATAACAAGTATGAAGATAGAAGTACTTTGTAGGTGTTGTTGGATAGGTTTGCAAGATAATAAAGATTACGTAAATAAAAAGTAGGGGCTGTTTAGATAAAGGACACAACTAAGTTAGTTTTAGTAAAGAGCTTTTTGTTACGAGAAAGTTATTTGTCCCTAGGCAATCAATAACTAGACCGGTAATCATTATTGCAATTTTATATGAGGGAGAGGCATAAGCTAACATACTTTCTCTACTTGGATCATATGCACTTATGATTGGAACTCTAGCAAGCATCCGCAAGTACTAAAGATCATTAAGGTAAAACCCAAGCATAGCATTAAAGTATCAAGTCCTCTTTATCCCATACGCAACAACCCCCTTACTCGGGTTTGTGTTTTAGTCACTCACGCAACCCACTATAAGCGAATCATGAACGTATTGCAACACCCTACAACGGGGATCCCTCATGCTTGCGCGACACAGAGAGCACCATAGGACAGCACCAATAATAAAACATGCAACTCAAACCAATCTTGATCATCAAATAGCCCATAGGACAAAACGGATCTACTAAAACATCATAGGATAGCCATACATCATTGGGAAATAATATATAGCGTTGAGCACCATGCTTAAGTAGAGATTACAGCGGGTAAGTGAGAGGTTACACCGCTGCATAGAGGGGGGAAGAGTTGGTGATGATGGCGGTGAAGTTCTTGGTGAAGATTGCGATGATGATGATGGCCACGGCAGCGCTCCGGTGCCACCGGAAGAGAAGGGGAGAGGGGGCCCCTTCGTCTTCTTCTTCCTTGACCTCCTCCCTAGATGGGAGAAGGGTTTCCCCTCTAGTCCTTGGCCTCCATGGCGTGGGAGGGGCAATAGCCCCTCCGAGATTGGATCTATCTCTCTGTCTCTCTCTGTTTCTACGTTCTCAGATTCTACCCTTTCACCGTTTCTTATGTTCCCGGAGATCCGTAACTCCGATTGGGATGAAATTTTAACATGATCTCTATCCGGATATTAGCTTTCTTGCGGGAAAGAAGGGCATCAATCGCCTTAAGGGGTGGCCACGAGGGTCAGGGGCGCGCCCCCTGCCTCGTGGCCCCCTCGGGCATCGTCTCGCGTGGATTTTTATTCCCAAAAATAATATATATTCCAAAAAACCTCCGAAAGTTTTTATCCTATTTGGACTCCATTTGATATGGATATTCTGCGAAACAAAAAACATGCAACAAACAGGAACTGGCACTGGGCACTGGATCAATATGTTAGTCCCAAAAATAGTATAAAAAGTTGCCAAAAGTATATGAAAGTTGTATAATATTGGCATGGAACAATCAAAAATTATAGATACGACGGAGACGTATCAGCATCCCCAAGCTTAATTCCTGCTCGTCCTCGAGTAGGTAAATGATAAAAAAGATAATTTTTGATGTGGAATGCTACCTATCATAATCTTGATCATGTATCTAATCATGGCATGAATATTAAGATACGAGTGATTCAAAGCAATAGTCTATCATTTGACATAAAAACAATAATACTTCAAGCCTACTAATAAAGCAATCATGTCTTTTCAAAATAACATGGCCAAAGAAAGTTATCCCTAAAAAATCATATAGTCTGGCTATGCTCCATCTTCACCACACACAATATTCACATCATGCACAACCCCGATGACAAGCCAAGCAATTGTTTCATACTTTTGACGTTCTCAAACTTTTTCAACTTTCACGCAATACATGAGCGTGAGCCATGGACATAGCACTATAGGTGGAATAGAATGGTGGTTGTGGAGAGGACAAAAAGGAGAAGATAGTCTCACATCAACTAGGCATATCAACGGGCTATGGAGATGCCCATCAATAGATATCAATGTGAGTGAGTAGGGATTGCCATGCAATGGATGCACAAAGAGCTATAAGTGTATGAAAGCTCAGGCTGAAAACTAAGTGGGTGTGCATCCAACTTGCTTGCTCATGAAGACCTCGGGCATTTGAGGAAGCCCATCATCGGAGTATACAAGGCAAGTTCTATAATGAAAATTCCCACTAGTATATGAAAGTGATAACTCAAGAGACTCTATATATGAAGAACATGGTGCTATTCTGAAGCACAAGTGTGGTAAAAGGATAGTAACATTCCACCTTCTCTCTTTTTCTCTCATTTTTTTGTTTTTTTTTGTTTTTTTGGTGGGCTTCTTTGGCCTCTTTTTTATTTGGGCTTCTTTGGCCTCTTTTTTTTTATTTTTAAAGTCCGGAGTCTCATCCCGACTTGTGGGGGAATCATAGTCTCCATCATCCTTTCCTCACTGGGGCAATGCTCTAATAATGATGATCATCACATTTTATTACTTACAACTCGATACTAGAACAAATATATGACTCTATATGAATGCCTCCGGTGGTGTACCGGGATGTGCAATGATCTAGCATAGCAGTGACATCAAAAAACGGACAAGCCATGAAAACATCATGCTAGCTATCTTACAATCATGCAAAGCAATATGACAATGAATGCTCAAGTCATGTATATGATGATGATGGAAGTTGCATGGCAATATATCTCGGAATGGCTATGGAAATGCCATAATAGGTACGTATGGTGGCTATTTTGAGGAAGGTATATGGTGGGTTTATGGTACCGGCGAAAGTTGCGCGGTACTAGAGAGGCTAGCAATGGTGGAAGGGTGAGAGTGCGTATAATCCATGGACTCAACATTAGTCATAGAGAACTCACATACTTATTGCAAAAATCTATTAGTCATCGAAACAAAGTACTACGCGCATTCTCCTAGGGGGATAGATTGGTAGGAAAAGACCATCACTTGTCCCCGACCACCACTCATAAGGAAGACAATCAATAAATACCTCATGCTCCGACTTTGTTACATAACGGTTCACCATACATGCATGCTACGGGAATCACAAACCTCAACACAAGTATTTCTACTAATCCACAACTACCCACTAGCATGACTCTAATATCACCATCTTTATATCGCAAAACTATTGCAAGGAATCAAACATATCATATTCAGTGATCTACAATTTTTATGTAGGATTTTATGACTAACCCGAAGTTAGTCAAACGCCTCTGACCACACGGAAATTGTACGGAAGGGTATTTCTATAAGAAGCTTTGACGGAAGAGGGGTATTTTAGAGCATACTCGAAATCTAGGGGTAAATGCCAGGTGTGGGTTCAAGTTAGGGGGAGAAATGGAATTTCCCTTAAAAAAATGTTGGAACTACATTGTCGAACAAAGGGAGTAGCTCTCTCTCTCTGCTATCTCTCACGGGCCTCCCCTCTCACACGAACACTCTATACCGACGGATTATACGCTCACTGTGTCAACGTATAGCTCCGTATATTGTTTAGTTGACTGGTCAACCAGTCCACATGCTGCTTTGTCAGCTCGTGTTCAGTATCTTCGTGTGCTAGCCCATGTGGCAGTGGGTGAAAATAAGTAAACTAGAGGCCCATCTGACATGCGGTGAAGTAAACAAAGTTGAAACCACTCGGGGTAGCACCCCGCACGCTAGTAAATTGAGGGCGCATTGAGGACACACTTCTTCCGCGTGGAGGACGCACTCGCGCACAATTCACCACTGCGCGACGACATGCACAGAAGGACACACTCGCGCACACCCAGCACACAACACACACCAACACACGTGTACACCGGCGTCGCCGCCGGTTGAGATGGACGGCGAGGCAGCCAACAAGCGGAGGCGGCTTGAGCCAAAACCGCATCCGGCGAGCCAAGACTTCATCAGCAGCCTCCCCGATGACATGCTGCTCATCATCATCGGCCTCCTCCCCACCAAATCTGCCATGCGGACCGCCCTGCTCTCCCGGCGATGGCGCCCCCTCTGGCGCCGCGTCCCCCTCAACCCCACCGTCGACAGCTGACTCTGCGATGGGGATAGCAAACGCATGGCCGCAGTCTCCAAGATCCTTTCATCGCACCCTGGGCCAGGCAGACACCTTGACATCCGCATGTTCAGTACCAACTACAAGGTCCAACCCAATTTCGACGAGTGGTTCTTATCCCCCACCCTAGATCAGCTCGAGGAGCTCAGCTTTGAAGCTGGACGATGTCGCTTTCTGCCGCCGTCCACGCTCCGCCTCGCGCCAATGCTACGACGCGCCAGCTTCAACTCCTCCTATCTTCCCAAGATTAATGCCGTGCCCACCCTTCTTCTCCCTCAACTCAAGCAGCTCGACCTCTTCGACGTTGTCATCTCGAAGAAGGCTATGGAGCACCTGCTCCGCAGATGTACTGCACTCGAGTACCTTCGTCTTGAGCAGATCCACGGGTTCATTAGCCTCCACATTGCCTCGAAGAATCTCCGATGGATTTATGTGTCTTGCTGGCCCCACAACAAGACATCAATTGGGAAGAGATCACTCCAGCTGTTCCACATTATGGTCATTGAGAATGCGCCTTTCCTTGAGAGATTGCTTGTATCAGATCTAGAAGGTCCAACAAAAATCAGGGTCATTGACGCGCCGAAATTGACAGCGTTGGTGCACTCGTCTGCCAAATTCTCCAAACTCTTTATTGGACCCGTAATCGTTCAGGTACAACACTCATCTTCTTCTCCGTCTTCTTGAAATTCACATTTTTAAATTTCTTCTTGATGTATTTACGACCGTCTTCCAGAAAATGATTCCCACAAGCTTGACCCAGTCTATGCGCATAGTGAAGATCTTGGCAATAAAATCTATCGGCCCCAATCTGGATCAAGTTGTTGGATTCCTTACATGCTTTCTGTGCACGGAGAAGCTACTCATCGAGGTGAAACTTCTTTCCTATTAGTAAACGGTAATCACAACGTAGCTCAAAATTTTTCGTAATTTTCCCAAATTATGATGACAAGTGTAGTGTTCAAAACTGCATCTACGCACTGCACCGAAAGAAATGTTTTTAGTATTTTTTTCTCACGTGATCACGTGCATCGCTTTTTGTTGTACTACTATAGTAGCCTAGGCTAGTCATAGTGGAAAGTAACTTAGACTACTCCAGTAACTCTATGGTTACCCTAAGAGCAAGTACTACCTCCGTCCTGGTTTACTCTTCCTATTTTGTAGTATCAAAATTTGACCATAGATTTAACTGACAAAAGGTTAATGCATGTCACTAAGAACTATATCGTTGGATTCGTATTTGAACATAATTTCAAATGGTGTAATTTTTAGTGACATGCATTGGCATTTTCTTACATAAATATATGGTCAAAACTTTATACTAAATAAGAGGTAGTAGAGAAGTGGGCTATAACGGACCTCCACTATGTAGGCCAAAACACGTGCCAAATTCACTTGTGATGCATTTGGCATCGATGCCCCTCCATTGCTCACCTGGTGCCCCAATCTGGATCACCTACTTTGCTCCGGTGCCAAATTAACTCACGCAATGAAAAAACACTTGCGTGGGAGAGAGAGAGAGGACTAAGGCAATAAAAAACACTTGTTTGGGAGATTGAGAGGCTGGTGTAGTTGGTTTGATTGATTTGTTTATACATGTGGGTCTGTGTGCACAGCGGTGCCAACTCTCTCACATCGCGAGAGCGGTGCCAAAATCTTTTGATTTCACATCGATGCGTATTATGGCATCGGCCACATAGTGGAAGGCAAGAAATGCCCAAGCTCTTCACGTACTCCTAGGTAAATGAGAGGAAAGAGAAAGAGAGAGAGGGAGTGAAAAAATATCACTAGCCAGCCAACCCTATCGTATGAGTGAATGATATTGGTACCTCTTGATGACATGGCAATCTTATACAACCAGCTGCTCTAATATGTTCTCTTCTTTTGCAGATAAAAAAGACCCGAAAGTGAAAAATGTGTTGCACTATAACAATGTCATCGAATGCCTTGATCTCCATCTTACATAAATTGATTTGATCGACTACCGAGGCAGCACATCCAAGATTAAATCGGCTAGGTTCTTTGTTCTGGAGGCAAGTGTGCTCAAGGTAATGAGGTTTGGCGTTCTCTGGCGCAACAATGAATGGCGTGCTGATCACCGCAAGCGTCTAAGCCTAAATTACAAAGTCTCCGCAGAAGCTGAATTTGTTTTTGAAGCATCAAGTGGCCAGAGACTCGAAAACTTATTCGCCCATTAGTGACTTGTTAGGGTGGTGGATTTTAGTTTGTATGATAATGATGCATCCACCTAAAGTAACGAAAGTTCTTACGTAAACTTCCTAGTAATTCCCTCTTCGTAGGTGCAACATTACTCCTAACATTTGTAATATCAGTTTGAAACTTGTAATATTGCCGTGTCCTATTCCTACATTTTCAAAATCTTGCGAATCAAACAGGTCCTGAGTTGGTGATGATGTTGTGCCTGCCATCTTTCACCAATAGCCGTCGGATCTAGATCTGAGGCATACAAACCAAACTTCTCCAGTTTTGAAAAAAGATGCCCGCACTTGTTCCCTATTTACAAACAACACCTTGTCTCTCACAATCAACCTTGTCTCCTCCCCACCACATCTAGAAGGCCATGGAAAATCTGGCGCGATGGCCGCTGCCGGCGCCGTCCACCCCCCAATCTTGGTGTTCCGTGAAATGCACGGGCATCTACGCACTGGAAATTATGTCGAACACGGCTAGTTGTAAGCAAGCTAGGTCTACAGCCATGATGATAGTGACTGCAGACGGTGAGTCTGACTATGGTATGCCGAACACGGCGCCTATACTCAGGTGTCATCTCCGGCGTAGGGTCTTGTCACTTCACTATGAGGAGCAGCACGTAATAATTTGACCAACGGGTAGTACAGTGCTACTACATTGGTAGTACTACTACTACTAGTACTAGCACTACCGTCTGGATTTAGTAGTACTACCACGTCCATCTAGATTTAGTATTTGACTAGTAATATCTAGTAATGCATGTCACAAAAAATGTACTACTCCCTCTGTAAATAAATACATGGTGTATTCTTTTATTCCTATCGGCGAGGTAACTTAATGTCTTTTTGCTACTTAATAGGATTACATGCAATGAACTAACCACTGCATGTGATATTTGGTAGTCTCAAGTCATTGAAAGCATGCATGGGCACGGAGGGGGACGCATCTTCATTGACTTACTGCACCTGCCTTTGGGTGTATGACACGTCGGCCCAATGTTTGGTTGGCCAACCTGTCATACAACCAAAGGCAGGTGCAGTAGAGGAGCGAGGAGTAGATGGCCAACACGCACGTGAATTCAACGCAGTCTGCACTTCTCATATAAAGGCTCCCACCAGTCCAATCTACGAAATCCTACGCACCTACGCACCCAAGGGCAGGAGTGATCACTCCAATCGCAAGATTAGTTGACTAGAAGCTAGACCCATGGAGGCGATGAGCGTGAGCATCCGCCGGCTGTGCCAGATGGTCCACGACGCCGGCCTGCGGCCCGGCACCGAGGAACATCTCCAGGTAGTGCTTGAGGCCGCCAGGGCGAGGGGCTGCTTCAACGAAAGCTTCGTCTCCTTGTTCGATGAGGTCCTCGTCGGCTTCCTCGACAAGTTCACCGTCGTCAAGAAGCTCACGGACGAACTTGACGTACGCCTCCAGCCCACGCGACCAGGCTCTGTGATGCCTTCCACCCTCAACGGCCTCTATGGTGACAACCTCTTTGACGCACTGGTGGCCCTGCAACTGCCCGCCGTCGTGCCGGAGAATGTCCACCTCTAGGTCGCGCTCGCCGCGCAGTGCCTGGCGCAGCAAGACACCATCGACATAATCACCCACGTATACACGCAAATCGTCCACAAGGACTACTACATGCAAGAGGAGGACTGATAACCCACAAGTATAGGGGATCGCAACAGTTATCGAGGGTACAGTATTCAACCCAAATTTATTGATTCGACACAAGGGGAGCCAAAGAATACTCTCAAGTATTAGCAGCTGAGTTGTCAATTCAACCACACCTGGAAACTTAATATCTGCAGCAAAGTGTTTAGTAGAAAAGTAATATGATAGTAGTGGTAATGGTAGCAAAAGTAACGGTAGCAAAAGTAATATTTTTGGTGTTTTGTAGTGATGATAATAATAGCAACAGAAAAGTAAATAAGCGAAGAACAATATATGGAAAGCTCGTAGGCAATGGATCAGTGATGGAGAATTATGCCGGATGCGGTTCATCATGTAACAGTCATAACCTAGGGTGACACATAACTAGCTCCAATTCATCAATATAATGTAGGCATGTATTCCGAATATAGTCATACATGCTTATCGAAAAGAACTTGCATGACATCTTTTGTCCTACCCTCCCGTTGCAGCGGGGTCCTATTGGAAACTAAGGGATATTAAGGCCTCCATTTAATAGAGTACCGGAACAAAGCATTAACACATAGTGAATACATGAACTCCTCAAACTACGGTCATCAGTGGTAAGTATCCCGATTATTGTCACTTCGGGGTTAATGGATCATAACACATAGTAGGTGACTATAGACTTGCAAGATAGGATCAAGAACTCTCATATATTGATGAAAACATAATAGGTTCAGATCTGAAATCATGGCTCTCGGGCCCTAGTGACAAGCATTAAGCATAGCAAAGTCGTAACAACATCAATCTCAGAACATAGTGGATACTAGGGATCAAACCCTAACAAAACTAACTCAATTACATGATAAATCACATCCAACCCATCACCGTCCAGCAAGCCTACGATGGAATTACTCACACACGGTGGTGAGCATCATCAAATTGGTGATGGAGGAAGGTTGATGATGACGATGGTGATGGATTCCCCTCTCCGGAGCCCCGAACGGACTCCAGATCAGCCCTCCCGAGAGAGTTTAGGGCTTGGCGGCGGCTCCGTATCGTAAAACGCGATGAATCTTTCTCCCTAGTTTTTTTCTCCCCGAAAGTGAATATATGGAGTCCAGGTTGAGATCGGTGGAGCGTTAGGGGGCCCACGAGGCAGGGGGGCGCCCCCCACCCTCGTGGACAGGTGGAGGCCCCCCTGACATGGATCTTCCTTCCCGTATTTATTATATATTCCAAAATAATTCTCCGTTGATTTTCAGGTCATTTCGAGAACTTTTATTTCTGCACAAAAATAACACCATGGCAATTCTGCTGAAAACAGCATCAGTCCGGGTTAGTTCCATTCAAATCATGCAAGTTAGAGTCCAAAACAAGGGCAAAAGTGTTTGGAACAGTAGATACGACGGAGACGTATCAACTCCCCCAAGCTTAAACCTTTGCTTGTCCTCAAGCAATTCAGTTGGTAAACTGAAAGTGATAAAGAAAAACTTTTACAAACTCTGCTTGCTGTTGTTGTTGTAAATATGTAAAGCCAACATTCAAGTTTTCAGCAAAGATTATGGACTAACCATATTCACAATAACATTTAGGTCTCATGTTTACTCATATCAATGGCATAATCAACTAGCAAGAAATAATAAATCTCAGATGACAACACTTTCTCAAAAAAATCATGATATGATATAACAAGATGGTATCTCGCCGGCCCTTTCTGAGACCGCAAAACATAAATGCAGAGCACTTTTTTAAAGATCAAGGACTGACTAGACATTGTAATTCATGATAAAAGAGATCCAGTCAAGTCATACTCAATGTAAACTAACAGTAATGGATGCAAATGACAGCGGTGCTCTCCAACTGGTGCTTTTTAATAAGAGGACGACGACTCAGCATAAAAGTAAATAGATAGGCCCTTCGCAGAGGGAAGCAGGGATTTGTAGAGGTGCTAGAGCTCGGTTTTGAAATAGATATGAATAATATTTTGAGCAGTATACTTTCATTGTCAACATAACAACCAAGAGATGGCGATATCTTCCATGCTACACACATTATAGGCGGTTCCCAAACAGAATGGTAAAGTTTATACTCCCCCTCCACCAACAAGCATCAATCCATGGCTTGCTTGAAACAACGAGTGTCTCCAACTAACAAGAGTCCCGGGGGAGTTTTGTTTGCAGTTATTTTGATTTGATTTGCATAAAGCATGGGACTGGGCATCCTGGTGACCAACCATTTTCTCGTTAGTGAGGAGCGGAGTCCACTCCTCTTGAGAATAACCTGCCTAACATGGAAGATACAGACAGCCCAAGTTGATACATGAGCTATTCGAGCATACAAAACAAGATGTTTATTTGAAGGTTTAGAGTTTGGCACATACAAATTTACTTGGAACGCCAGGTAGATACCGTATGTAGGTAGGTATGATGGACTCATATGGAACAACTTTGGGGTTTATGGAATTGGATGCACAAGAAGTATTCCCGCTTAGTACAGGTGAAGGCTAGCAAAAGACTGGGAAGCAACCCGCTAGAGAGCAACAACAGTCATGAACATGCATTAAAATTAATCAACACCCAATGCAAGCATGAGTAGGATATAATGCACCATGAACATAAATATCGTAGAGGCTATGTTGATTTTGTTTCAACTACATGCATGAACATGTGCCAAGTCAAGCCACTCGAATCATTCAAAAGAGGATACCACCCTATCATACCACATCACAACCATTTTAATAGCATGTTGGCACGCAAGGTAAACCATTATAAGCTCCTAGCTGATTAAGCATGGCATAAGCAACTATAATCTCTAATTGTCATTGCAAACATGTTTATTCATAATAGGCTGAATCAGGAACGATGAACTAATCATATTTACAAAAACAAGAGAGGTCGAGTTCATACCAGCTTTTCTCATCTCAACAAGTTCATCATATAATCATCATTATTGCCTTTCACTTGCACGACCGAATAGTGTGGATAATAATAATAGTGCACGTGCATTGGACTAAGCTAGAATCTGCAAGCATTCAATTCAAGAGAGAAGAGAAGGTAATATGGGCTCTTTTGTCAGATCAACAATAATGCATATAAAAGCACTTTAACATTTTAATCATGGTCTTCTCCTCTTGACCCCCAAAGGAAAGAAAAGAAATAAAACTATTTACACAGGAAAGCTCCCAACAAGCAAAACAAGAACGAGAAATCTTTTTGGGTTTTCTTTTTAATTACTACTACAAGCATGGAAAGTAAACTAATTAAAAGCTGCAACTATTTTTTTGTTTTTCTTAAGGTTTATTAAACACACAAGAAGAAAGCATAAAAAAGGAAAATAAACTAGCATGGATGATACAATGAAAAAGTATGAGCACCGACAACTAGCAATGAGTGTGTGAACATGAATGTAATGTCGGTGAGAAATACATACTCCCCCAAGCTTAGGCTTTTGTCCTAAGTTGGTCTATGGCCACGGCTGGCCTGGCGGATATCCAAAGTAATAGTTGGGGTCGTACTGTGAAGAAGCCTCGGATTGCCACTGGTTGGCAATCACCTCCGGATCCCACTGATAATCAGACTGTCGTGGAGGATCAAATTGTGGTTCTGGCTCCGGCTCTGTAGCTGATGTAGGGTTCCGGTAGGCGTGAATGGCCTCTAGCGAAACAAGGTACTTGCCTACAGATAAATCAAAAAAGGAAGGAGAAGGCAAGGTAATAGTCTCAAGATGATTTTTACCAAATATTAATTTGTACTTAAGCGCCTTTTCCCTATTCTTAACAATAAAATCATGTGCTACCATACTCTTATAATCTAGATAAACAGGAGGCAACAACTTCTCTTCCTTCTCATAATGCCTAATAGGTATATTAAAGTGTGCAGCGAGGCACGAGGCGAAGATGCCTCCAAGGACGGGGCCCTTAGTACGGTTAAGATTTAACCGCTTTGCAATAATAGCGCCCATACTGAATGTGTCATCACGAAATAAGGCATGGCACAAAATAACAATATCAGGGGCACTCAGGTTTCCACAGTTTCCATGCCCAATTAAGCATCTACTAACAAATATAGCAAAGTAACGTAGAACAGGAAAGTGTATGCTAGTAATTCATGTGTCGGAAACCTTCCTCGTTTCCCCTACAGTAATGGTATCAATAAACCCATCCACATCGTCACGATGTGATTCCTCTACGCTGCCCTCGAAAGGGATCAAACAAACTCAACAAAAATCATGAAGTGACATCTCCTTATGCTCATCATATAAATAAAATTCCACCGTAGGTGGTGAGCTCCTAGCATGGAAATGAAAGTTTTGCACAAAGATATTGGTGAGTAAGAGATACTATTCGCATTGGTCGTGGAGGAAGGCGGTGAGGCCTGCATTCTCAGCCAATTTATAGAAATCATCATAAACCTCGGCTGCTCTCAAGAAATTATCAAAAGGCCATTCACACGGCCGAACTTCCGCGTGCGAGGGAGATTATATTTGGGCCTCTTATCCTCCTCATGTTGCTTATCCTTTGAGCTTCGGCTCGATGAGCCCCTCAAAAATCTCTTCATCTTTTTCTGAAAATTTCTGAAATTTTAGTAACTTCAAAATAAAAGTGAACCGAACTCAACAATATTGATAGCAACTACTCCTACAAGTGCCTAGAGGCAATATCATGCATCAAAACTACTTTTGACCATATAAATTTCACATGCAAGCTCAAGAACAAGGTCACCTAAGCAGCAAATATATGCAATAAATAAAGCACTATAAAAAAACTAATTGGACCATTGGAGGAGTCACATACCAAGGAACAATCCCCCAAAGCAGTTTTGTGAGAGGTGCTTTGAGCAAGAAGTTTGAAAATGGCAGCAAAATGAGCTTGGACTCGGGTTTGAGCTGGTTAGTGATGTTTGTAGGAGGAAGAAGGAATGTGTGGTAGCTGGAATAAGTGGAGGGGAGCCACCGTGGGCCCACGAGGCAGGGGGGCGCGCCCAGGGGGGTAGGGCGCGCCCTCCACCCTCGTGGCCAGGTGCTTGCTCCACCTGCTGTGTTCTCAGTGCCAGATATTCCCAAATATTCCAGAAAAAAGCATATTTAAATTTCAGGGCATTTGGAGAACTTTTATTTTCGGGGTATTTTTATTGCATGGATAATTCAGAAGACAAAAGTTACTATTTTTGCTTTATTTAATATAAATAACAGAAAGTAAAATGTAACATCCCAAATTTTCAATTTGGAATGTTATACATTAGGTCATCATGCATATCATATTTTATTTTGCTTTTGGTTTTGATCATAGAAAATCCTAAGCAACTCAAGGACCCACGGAGAGAGTTGGGGATTTCGTTATTTACGTATTTGAGTTTTCTCAAATTATGTAAACAGGATCATTTGATTTTATTTATTTTATCATCAATTATTTCTATTACAAAAATATGAGAGAGGGAATAAAATGACTTTCCCAAAATATAGAAATATTGAGGATTTAATAAAAAATCAAATAAGATTTTTTCGGAGTTTTTCGGTATTTTTATTTGAATTTAGGAAAAATGCGCGTTTTTCAAATTTGTAGTTTGGGCCCAGATAAATGTTCACTTTATCGGGCTTGATTTTAGCAACCCGGCAAAATTTATTTCGTGATTTTTGGAGTCCGTTTAGTATTTCTTTTTATTTTTCTTCCGAGCGGATTTAAAAAAAAACGCGTAACCGACTCCGGGCCGTACCCGGCCGGGAAACCTCCGCCCGAGGCGCCTTTAAATAGCGCCCGAGGCCCGGGCCGAGAGAGCCAGCCCACCTCGCCGCCGCTGGCCATCACCGCCGCCGCCGGAGCGCGCGCCTTTCGAGGTTCGCCGCCGCCTCGTTTTCCGTGCAGTTTTTTTTTAAAAAAAATTTCTGTTCGTAAGGTGCTAGCGCTTCTGAAAGACTATGTCTCGGTCATTCATCTTCTCAAACATCCTGCAGTGCGAGAAACAAACGGAGGCGATCGAGTCTTGTGGGGAAAAGTGCGCAAACCTCTGCAGAGTGTATAAACTAATCATGATTAGCCGTGTCCCCGGTTATGGACTTTTTGAGTATCTAGTACCTGGATTTTCATGTGAATCTCAACATGTTACTCTAAATTAATTTTGATGGGTTTTAATGATGTTACTCAATTGGGATTGAGAATGCTGTCAACCATTCTCAATGTTTAACAACCACCATGATAGTAATTAATTTTATTCCTTTGAAGTAGGGAAAAATTGGCTTTACGCAAAAACTGTAACCATAGAGCTTTCCACCAGCCAAATATGCATATAGTATAGCTGTTGCATTCCATTACTCTCTATGTGTTATCTTGCCAGCATATTCCATGTGCTGACCCGTTTTCGGGCTGCAACGTTAATGTTGCAGACTTTTTCAGACGACGATTAAGGAGTTTAGGTCGTGGTTCTATACTCAGTGATGCCGTTGGAGTTGATGGACTCACTTATCTTCCAAGCCTTCCGCTGTTATCGTTATTAGATGGCCTTAAGCCATATTTATTGTAATAAGTTCTCTTTTGAGACACTCGATGTAATAAGTGTGTGATTGCTACTCTGCTATAAATCCTCCGAGTACTGTGTGGTGTCAGCATTACTGATCCAAGGATGACACCGGAGCACAGAGATCAGACTGTTTGAGGTCTGGTCGCTACAGAGATGGTATCAGAGCACACGCTAACTGTAGGACACGACCACTAAGCTAAAGACCTAGATCACTCTCTTCTCTTCTGACTTCTCATCTTTTCTACTCTTTAGGATGGTGGATGCAAGGAACAAGTTCACACAACCAGATGAAGATACACCCTTTGGACGCCACCTGAAGGAAGTCACTAGATACCTGAACATAGGAATACCAAGCTTCACGGGAACCTACAATGCCACTTTACTTGAAGAAGAGCGCTGGATGATACAAGTTCAAGTTCCAGGAAGGACGTTCATGCCAGTCACTGAGCCCATAGAGTTTTCTTTTGATGCCCCAACTTGGAGTCTAGGAAAGAGCATGGCAGCTCACATCGCCATGGGACGCATTGGAGAAGTCTACCGCAAGGATCTCAAGGATACTATCTACCAGATTTGTGGGCGCCGAGATGAACACTGGGAGATGATCAGCACCAGGAAAAATAGATCAATCACAGCTTTTATCCAGGAGTTAAACCAGCACATTCGACGACAGGAGAATTAGATGTGCGCCGACATGATAGATCTGAAGAAGGCTAAGACTAGAATCAAGGAACTAGAGGAAGAACTCAAGGCTACACACGAAGATTATGAAGAAGAAATTGAAGTATTGGTGGATAAGAATGCCGACCTAACAAAGAAGATTGGAATATTTATGGGAGGCCCGACACCCGTAGATGAAGACGAAGAACCCAAGGAGATTAGCCCGGAGGACTACATCATCATTGCCGCCACCGACTCAGAACAAGATAGTAGCGATGATGACTATGTGGATGAAGCAGGAGCAGATATCATGGAGTCTACAACCGTAGAATATTTCTAGTAGACCACCTCATCAGTAGTAGTAGTCCACCATGTAAATATAGTAGTCCGAGCACTTTTTGCGATAGCTAGATCGATTGTATGCCTTTGATTGATTGATTGAAGTGAATTGTGTGCTTTTTCCTCATGTGCATATGGGTAGTGTTTTCTCTTTAGACCCCCTCTATTCTTATATCTCATCTTTTCTAAAACCCTCAGATGCCTCCGAGACGTGACCCCGGATTTGCCTTTCCGCCGGAGCTCACCCAGTTGATCCAGTAGCAGAACACTTTGATGCAGTTGCTAGTTCAGAATCAAAATCAGGGGAACAACAACAACAACCCACCACCACCACCACCTGTTGACCACTTAGCCCGTTTTCTTAGGCTAAATCCGCCGGTGTTTTCCAGTAGCACCGAGCCGATAGTAGCAGATGATTGGCTCCGCAAGATAGCTAGGGAGTTGACCACCGCGGGATGCACAGATGTGGAGAAGGTGAAGTTTGCCGCACATCAGTTAGAAGGACCCGCAGCATCTTGGTGGGAGAATTTCACAGCCACTTTCCCAGTCGACACTGTCACATGGGACCAGTTTCAACAGGCTTTTCGCACCGCCCATGTTTCAGCAGGAGCAATGGCCATGAAGAAGCGTGAGTTTCGTAACTTGCGCCAAGGAGGACGGACAGTTGGCCAGTATGTGGAGGAGTTTAGTAAGCTAGCACGTTATGCCCCAGATGACGTTGCTACGGATGCAGCTAAGTAGGAGAAATTCCTGGAAGGACTGAATGATGAATTGAGCATGCAGTTGATGGTAGCCACCTTCAACAACTACCAGGAGTTGGTAGATCGTGCTCTTATGATTGAAGGGAAGCAGCAGCAAATTGAGAACCGCAAGAGGAAGTATGGACAAGGAAAGTATAATTCAGGAGCTCAGCAGAAGCCTCGTTTTACCCCTAGGCCAGGAAGACATTTTCAGCATACCCATGGAGTAGGTAGCTCGCACAATCACAATGACACCAAGAATGGTAATGGGAATGGAGGAAGTAATGGACAGAACCGCAGCACCCTATCAACCCCAGCCAAAAAGGATTTGAGCCACGTCACTTGCTTTAAGTGTCAGAAGACCGGACACTTTGCAAACGAATGTCCTGAAGGCCAAAATGGCAATGGAAGTTCTGGAAAGAAGCCGAACCCTTTCAACAGGGGACAGGTGAACCACGTTAGCGTGGAGGAGGTTGAAGCTCAGCCCGATGCAGTAATAGGTAAGTTTTTGGTTAAGTCATTTACTGCACTCGTTCTTTTTGATACTGGTGCATCGCATTCATACATCTCAAGGGGATTTGTGGATAAGAATAACCTACCAACCCAAGCCCTTAGGTCACCCATGTTAGTAACCTCACCAGGAGCAGAGTATGTGGCAAGTCTATGGTGTGATCGGTTACCATTAAGGATTGGTAACTATGTTTTTCCCTCAGACCTAATAGTATTGGAATCTCAAGGATTGGATGTGATATTAGGCATGGATTGGTTATCAAAGTATGAAGGGAATATTGAGTGTGCTAGTAAGTCAATTTTGCTTACCACACAAGAAGGGAGAAGGATCAAGTATGTATCCCGACATGTACCAAAAAGGACACAAGTGAATTGCCTAACAGGAGTTGTGCAGGAGGAAGTACCAGTGGTAAAGGATTTTCCTGATGTATTTCCCGAAGAGTTGCCAGGCATGCCACCGGATAGAGACATGGAGTTTTTGATTGAGCTTTTACCAGGCACTGGGCCAATATCAAAGAGACCGTATAGGATGCCAGCAAAAGATTTGGTGGAAATTAAGAAACAGATTAAGGAGTTACTGGATAAGGGATATATTCGCCCAAGCTCTTCGCCTTGGGGATCGCCAGTACTTCTAGTGGAGAAGAAGGATGGATCATTAAGAATGGTTGTTGATTATCGAGGATTGAACGAAGTAACGATCAAGAACAAGTACCCGCTACCAATGATCAATGATCTGTTTGATCGATTTCAAGGAGCTAAAGTGTTTTCCAAGATTGATTTGCGATCAGGATACCACGAGTTGAAGATTCGAGAACAGGATATTCCTAAGACAGCTTTTACCACCAGGTGTGGGCTGTATGAGTATACCGTTATGTCATTTGGACTGACTAACGCGCCTGCCTATTTTATGAACATGATGAACAAAGTGTTTATGGAGTTTTTGGATAAGTTCGTCGTAGTGTTCATTGATGATATCCTGGTATATTCGAAGAATGAAGAGGAACATAAGGAGCATTTGCGTTTGGTACTTGGAAAGCTCCGAGAACATCAGTTATATGCCAAGTTCAGCAAATGTGAATTTTGGTTGAAGGAAGTAGGATTCCTCGGACACGTTATATCCGGAGAAGGTATAGCAGTAGATCCCGCTAAAGTTGAAACCGTGACCAAGTGGGAAGCACCAACAACAGTTGGGGAGATCCGGAGTTTTCTTGGACTCGCAGGATACTACCGGAGATTTATTGAGAATTTCTCAAAGATTGCAAAGCCTATGACGGAGTTGCTGAAGAAGGATACTAAGTTCAAATGGACCGAGGAGTGTGAGGCTAGTTTCCAGGAGTTGAAGAAACGTTTGGTTACCTCACCAGTATTGATTTTGCCAGACCAAACCAAGGATTATGAGGTGTATTGCGACGCTTCACGTCGAGGACTTGGAGCAGTGCTTATGCAGGAAGGAAGAGTTGTTTCGTATGCTTCACGACAACTGAGGCCTCACGAATTGAATTACACTACGCATGATTTGGGGTTAGCAGCCGTAGTGCATGCATTGAAGACATGGAGACATTTCCTCATCGGAATCATTGTGAGGTGTACACGGATCACAAGAGTTTGAAGTACATTTTCACACAGAAGGAGTTGAATCTCAGACAAAGGAGATGGTTGGAGCTTATCAAGGATTATGATATGAAGTTGCATTATCACCCCGGGAAGGCTAATGTAGTAGCTGAGGCATTAAGCCGCAAGAGCCATGTCAATACGTTAATAACGGGAGAAATACCCAAGGAGTTAGCAGATAATTTTCGTGAACTATGTTTGGAAATAGTTCCGAGAGGCTAAGTAGCAGCATTGGAGATTCAGTCAACATTGATGGACAGAATCAGAGAAGCTCAGGAAACTGACAAAGAGATTGCTGCTATAAAGGAGAAACTGAGCAAAGGAAAAGCTAAAGGATTTCGCGAGGATGAGCATGACACCCTATGGTTTGAAGACCGTATTTATGTACCCAATGACCCGGAGATCAGGAAGTTGATTTTGTAAGAGGCACATGACTCACCGTATTCGATTCACCCAGGAAATACCAAGATGTATTTGGATTTGAAGGATATTTTCTGGTGGACCGGAATGAAAAAGGATATTGCGGAGTATGTAGCAGTTTGTGATGTATGTCAGAGAGTAAAGGCCGAGCATCAGAAGCCAGCAGGATTTTCGCAACCATTGCCGATACCCGAATGGAAGTGGGATAAGCTAGGCATGGATTTTATCACGGGATTACCAAGGACTCGTTCAGGCTATGACTCGATTTGGGTTGTAGTCGATCGATTGACGAAAGTAGCTCATTTCATCCCAGTAAAGACCACTTACACCAGTGCTAAGTTGGCAAAGATATACATGACCAGGATCGTATGTCTGCATGGAGTTCCGAGGAGTATTGTATCAGATACAGGAACCCAGTTTACCTCAAAGTTCTGGAAGCAGTTGCATGAGACTTTGGGTACTAGGCTAGAATTCAGTACAGCTTTTCATCCGCAGACAGATGGACAGACCGAGAGAGTCAATCAGATTTTGGAGGATATGCTGAGAGCTTGTGCGCTAGATTATGGATCTAGTTGGGACGATAATTTGCCATATGCAGAGTTTTCCTACAATAATAGCTATCAGACCAGTTTGAAGATGGCACCTTTCGAAGCTTTGTACGGAAGGAGGTGCAGGACACCGTTGTCATGGGACGAAGTTGGAGACCGCCAGTTGTTTGGACCAGATCTGATTAAAGAGTCTGAACAGAAGGTGAAGTTGATTCGCGATAGGCTCAAGGTAGCCCAGTCTAGACAGAAGAGCTACGCAGATTCTAAATGCAAGGAGACAGTTTACGAAGTCGGAGATAGAGCTTATCTTCGAGTATCCCCACTTCGAGGGATTAAGCGCTTTGGAGTTAAGGGGAAGTTAGCACCACGATTTGTAGGACCATATCGAGTTTTGGAGCGTATGGGAGAAGTGGCCTACAAGTTGGAATTGCCAGAAGGATTAACAGGAGTGCATGATGTGTTCCACGTTTCTCAGTTGAAGAAGTGTCACACGGAGATGGCTGACATACCTTTGAGAGACACAGTGCCAGTGGAAGCAATTCAGTTGGATAACAATTTGACCTATGAGGAGAAACCAGTCAAGATTCTCGAGTTTGCCAGCCGAGTTACTCGCAGCAAGGTTATCAAGTTTTGCAAAGTTCAGTGGAGCCACCACACGGAGGATGAAGCCACCTGGGAGCGAGAGGAAGATTTGCTCAAAGACCACCCTCACCTATTTTCTAGCCAACCCGAAGCTCGAGGGCGAGATTCATCTTAAGGGGGGTAGGTTTGTAACATCCCAAATTTTCAATTTGGAATGTTATACATTAGGTCATCATGCATATCATATTTTATTTTGCTTTTGGTTTTGATCCTAGAAAATCCTAAGCAACTCAAGGACCCACGGAGAGAGTTGAGGATTTCGTTATTTACATATTTGAGTTTTCTCAAATTATGTAAACAGGATCATTTGATTTTTTTATTTTATCATCAATTATTTCTATTACAAAAATATGAGAGAGGGAATAAAATGACTTTCCCAAAATATAGAAATATTGAGGATTTAATAAAAAAATCAAATAAGATTTTTTCAGAGTTTTTCGGTATTTTTATTTGAATTTAGGAAATATGCGCGTTTTTCAAAGTTGTAGTTTGGGCCCAGATAAATGTTCACTTTATCGGGCTTGATTTTAGGAACCCGGCAAAATTTATTTCATGATTTTTGGAGTCTGTTTAGTATTTCTTTTTATTTTTCTTTCGAGCGGATTTAAAAAAAAACCGCGTAACCGACTCCGGGCCGTACCCGGCCGGGAAACCTCCGCCCGGGGCGCCTTTAAATAGCGCCCGAGGCCCGGGCCGAGAGAGCCAGCCCACCTCGCCGCCGCTCGCCGTCGTCGTCGCCGTCGGAGTGCGCGCCTTTCGAGGTTCGCCGCCGCCTCGTTTTCCGTGCAGTTTTTTTAAAAAAAATATCTGTTCGTCATTTTTCTTTTTTGTCGGATTTTTCCGCGGTTATTTTCTGATCGCGATTTCTGATCAGATTTTCGTTTTAGTATAACTTTTCGCTCGTTTATCGGAATCAGGCGATTCAAGCGCCTGGAGTTTCGTCTCGAAACCCTCTTTCCGAATAATCAACTTAAACATGTTTTTGCTACTGTAAAATTTTCCCTAGATCCAGATTACTAGAACGAAGTTGTTTTCTTTCGCCGTTTGATTTCTTTTGCTTCGTTCGATTTGATTCTTTTTGCAAACCAGGGTTCTTAAGTTGAACTTTCTGGTTAGATCTTCTATTTGAGTTTTACTTGTGCATTAGATGAGTACTTATTGTATGCTTGTTGTTTGTCTGCGATAGAATACCCGGAGTGCGCCGCTTGTTACTTCGATCTCTAGGTTACGCGGATCATCAGCAAGGCAAGTAACACTTTGATCATACCTTTTCTACCACCCAGTTTTATTGCATTAGATCAACCCTCACACATTGCATGATTAGGATCTAATTAAATTGTGGGATGGGAAGTAGATGAGGTAGTACCTATTACCTGTTTATTATCAAACCTTTGGGAGTTACTTCTACGTTTGCTTATTATGCCATGCTATGCTAGTAGACGTGGATTGGGTGAGTGATATCCATGACAGATGTGAGATTGATAATTAAGGGTTTATCTAAGGTGGCAACCTAACACACATCTGGGTGGATTGAGGCACCTGGGGTTACCAGGACTTGCCTGTTTTTCTTGGACCGCCACCCAGACCCAAAGGGATCATGAGATTATTCATACTAGAAACTTCCGTGTGCAGCCACAAGCCATTATGGGCTCTAGCATAGTTGACTAAGTTGTGCGAACTCTTACAGTGGTAGACTAGCAGATGTAGGGGATGTAGGTGGTACGGTCTACCCGATCGTAAGGTGCTAGCGCTTCTGAAAGACTATGTCTCGGTCATCCGTCTTCTCAAACATCCTGTAGTGCAAGAAACAACCGGAGGCGATCGAGTCTTGTGGGGAAAAGTGCGCAAACCTCTGCAGAGTGTATAAACTAATCATGATTAGCCGTGTCCCTGGTTATGGACTTTTTGAGTATCTAGTACCTGGATTTTCATGTGAATCTCAACATGTTACTCTAAATTAATTTTGATGGGTTTTAATGATGTTACTCAATTGGGATTGAGAATGCTGTCAACCATTCTCAATGTTTAACAACCACCATGATAGTAATTAATTTTATTCCTTTGAAGTAGGGAAAAATTGGCTTTACGCAAAAACTGTAACCATAGAGCTTTCCACCAGCCAAATATGCATATAGTATAGCTGTTGCATTCCATTACTCTCTATGTGTTATCTTGCCAGCATATTCCATGTGCTGACCCGTTTTCGGGCTGCAACGTTAATGTTGCAGACTTTTTCAGACGACGATTAAGGAGTTTAGGTCATGGTTCTATACTCAGTGATGCCGTTGGAGTTGATGGACTCACTTATCTTCCAAGCCTTCCGCTGTTATCGTTATTAGATGGCCTTAAGCCATATTTATTGTAATAAGTTCTCTTTTGAGACACTCGATGTAATAAATGTGTGATTGCTACTCTGCTATAAATCCTCCGAGTACTGTGTGGTGTTAGCATTACTGATCCAGGGATGACACCGGAGCACAGAGATCAGACTGTTTGAGGTCTGGTCGCTACATAAAAAGAGGGTATAGAGAGTTGTGTTTTCTAAATTCATCCATCTCATGCTCATCAAAAGGAATCCACAAACAAGGTTGATCAGGTCTTGTTAACAAACTCATTCCGAATAACATGGTATCGGAGAATTTTCGAATAACACTAGGTTACCTCAACAGGGATATGCACATCCCCAACAATAAGAATATCATATTTCTTCTCGACAGTAGGAATAGGAAATTCAAAACCTCCAAAAATAGTCGATGGAATTTTTCCAATAGAGTTTATACTATGACCTTGAGGTTGTTTCCTCGGAAAGTGTACCGTATGCTCATTGCCATTAACATGAAAAGTGATATTGCCTTTGGTGCAATCAATAACAGCCCCTGCAGTATTCAAAAAGGGTCTTCCAAGCATAATAGACATACTATCGTCCTCGGGGATATCAAGAATAACAAAGTCCGTTAAAATAGTAACGTTTGCAACCACAACATGCACATCCTCACAAATACCGACAGGTATAGCAGTTGATTTATCAGCCATTTGCAAAGATATTTCAGTAGGTGTCAACTTATTCAAATCAAGTCTACCATATAAAGAGAGTGGCATAACACTAACACCGGCTCCAAGATCACATAAAGTAGTTTTAACATAATTTCTTTTAATGGAGCATGGTATAGTTGATACTCCTAGATCTCCAAGTTTCTTTGGTATTCCACCTTTAAAAGTATAATTAGCAAGCATGGTGGAAATTTCATATTCCGGTATCTTTCTTTTATTAGTAACAATATCTTTCATATACTTAGCATAAGGATTCATTTTGAGCATATCAGTCAAACGCATATGCAAGAAGATAGGTCTAATCATTTCAGCAAAGCGCTCAAAATCCTCATCATCCTTTTTCTTGGATGGTTTAGGAGGAAAAGGCATGGGTTTCTGAACCCATGGTTCTCTTTCCTTACCGTGCTTCCTAGCAACAAAGTCTCTCTTATCATAATGTTGATTCTTTGATTGTGGGTTATCAAGATCAACAGCAGGTTCAATCTCTACTTCATTGTCATTACTAGGTTGAGCATCAACATGAACATCATCATTAACATTATTACTAGGTTCATGTTCATTACCAGATTGTGTTTCAGCATCAGAAATAGAAATATCAATGGGATTCTTAGGTGTGTGTACAACTGGTTCACTAGAAGCATGCAAAGTCCTATCATTTTTCTTTTGCTTCCTCTTAGAAGGACTAGGTGCATCAATATTATTTCTCTGAGAATCTCGCTCAATTCTCTTAGGATAGCCCTCAGGATACAAAGGTTCCTGAGTCATTTTACCACCTCTAGTCATAACTCTAATAGCATTATCATTTTTCTTACTATTTAATTCATTGAGCAAATCATTCTGAGCTTTAAGTACTTGTTCTACTTGAGTGGTAACCATAGAAGCATGTTTACTAATAAGTTTAAGTTCACCTTTAACATTAGCCATATAATCACCCAAGTGTTCAAGCATATCAGCATTGCATTTTAATTCTCTACCAAAATAAGCATTGAAGTTTTCTTGTTTAACCATAAAGTCATCAAACTCATCCAAGCATGGGCTAGCAAACTTAGTAAATGGGATTTCAGCTTTATCATATCTATAGAGAGAATTTACCTTTACTACCTGTGTTGGGTTATCAAGACCATGTATTTCTTCAATAGATGATGGATTAAAACCATGTATTTCTTCAACAGGCGGTAAATAAAGACCATGTATTTCTTTAATAGGAGGTAAATTCTTAACATCTTCAGCTTTAATACCTTTTTCCTTCATAGATTTCTTTGCCTCCTGCATATCTTCAAGACTGAGAAATAGAATACCCCTTTTCTTCGGAATTGGCTTAGGAGTTGGTTCAGGAATTGGATCAGGAAGTGTCCAATTATTTTCATTAGTCGACATATTATTCAATAGAATTTCAGCTTCATCTGTTGTTCTTTCCCTGAAAACACAACCAGCACAACTATCCAGGTGGTCTCTGGAAGCATCGGTTAGTCCATTATAAAAGATATCAAGTATTTCATTTTTCTTAAGAGGATGATCAGACAAAGCATTAAGTAATTGGAGAAGCCTCCCCCAAGCTTGTGGGAGACTCTCTTCTTCAATTTGCACAAAATTATATATTTCCCTTAAAGCAGCTTGTTTCTTATGAGCAGGGAAATATTTAGCAGAGAAGTAATAAATCATATCTTGGGGACTACGCACACAACTAGGATCAAGAGAATTAAACCATATCTTAGCGTCACCCTTTAATGAGAATGAAAATATCTTAAGGATATAATAGTAGAGAGTTTTCTCATCATTAGTGAACAGGGTAGCTATATCATTTAATTTAGTAAGATGTGCCACAATAGTTTCAGATTCATAGCCATAGAAAGGATCAGATTCAACTAAAGTAATTATCTCAGGATCAACAGAGAAATCATAATCCTTATCAGTAACAAAGATAGGTGAAGTAGCATAAGCAGGATCATATTTCATGCCAGCACTTAGAGTTTTTTGTTTCAGCTTAGCTAATAATTTCTTAAGATCACTCATATCATTGCAAGCAAGAAAATCTCTAGCAGTTTCTTCATCCATGACATAGCCCTCAGGTACAACAGGTAATTCATATCTAGGGGGAGAGTCTTCATCATGGCTTTCATCAATATTATCAGTTTCAATAATTTCATTCTCTCTAGCCCTAGCAAGTTGTTCATCAAGAAATTCACCAAGTGGCACAGAAGTATCAAGCATAGAAGTAGTTTCATCATAAGTATCATGCATAGCAGAAGTGGCATCATCAATAACATGTGAGGGAGTCCTGGATTAGGGGGTCTCCGGAGAGCCGGACTATATCCTTTGGCCGGACTGTTGGACTATGAAGATACAAGATTGAAGACTCCGTCTCATGTCCGGATGGGACTCTACTTGGCGTGGAAGGCAAGCTAGGCAATACGGATATGTGTATCTCCTCCTTTGTAACCGACCTTGTGTAACCCTAGCCCTCTCCGGTGTCTATATAAACCGGAGGGTTTTAGTCCGTATGACACAACAATTACAACATACAATCATACCATAGGCTAGCTTCTAGGGTTTAGCCTATCTGATCTCATGGTAGATCTACTCTTGTACTACCCATATAATCAATATTAATCAAGCAAGACGTAGGGTTTTACCTCCATTAAGAGGGCCCGAACCTGGGTAAAACATTGTGTCCCCTGCCTCCTGTTACCATCCGGCCTAGACGCACAGTTCGGGACCCCCTACCCGAGATCCGCCGGTTTTGACACCGACATTGGTGCTTTCATTGAGAGTTCCTCTGTGATGTCGCCAGAAGGAAGGATGTCTCGTCTCGTCTTTAAAGACGGTACTACTGTTGGGGGAGCTTTGGCTGTCGGCCAAACTCTCCGACTAGGCGGGTTCATCATGACCACCTCTACGGCCGCCGCGCCGACGATGACTTCTCGGGTCATCGAAAACAACCTCCACGTCAAATCGGCACTTGCCGAACAGATGGATCGAATGGAGCTCGCCTCCTTAAACGAGCTCTTAGATCGCATCGCCGCCTTGGGAGTAGCTACGGACTATGATCGGATTGGGCTTAAACCTGATCAAAGGGAGATTAATTCTCCACCGGTCACCCATCATATTGCAGTGGTGGAGGAACAATGCGGTGACCTTTCCTCTATCCTGAGACCAACTATGTACGGATTTCCGAGCTCTCCGAGCCAGACGCTCGTTCGCGGGAGGACAACATCCAATCCCTAAACTTAGAGGCAGACAGCGGACCAGGATTAGCGTGTAACACCCCGGAGCCGGAACTTCCAAAATTGGAAACTCCTCGGCCCCTGGATCCCAGATCGGGTAGGGGTTCGTATTCAATTCCACCCGCCCACCCAAACACAAGCGATCTTTCCCACATCAGGCAAGAGCCCCAGGAAACAGTACATCATTACTGGCCAGATTCCTCCTTGCGATGAACAAGGTTAAGGACTGTCGCGAGGAAGACGCAATCCTATTTTTCTGCAATAATTGCACGGACAAGGGAATCCTTAACGCCATAAATCGCCGTGATATAACACGCTTTGCTGACTTGGCATCCATAGTACAAAAGTACTATGCGATGGAAAGTGCCTGGAAAACCAAAACAAACTTTTGGGATAATCCGACCCTGAACACAAATCCAGTCCGAAATAAAAGGGTGCATCATCACAATACACCCGGGTTAACTACCAAAAAGCAAAAACCCTCTACAGGGCAAGGAACCGTACTGGAGGGATGACTCAACGGACCCTGCAAAATTCATAGTACGGCGGATATAATACCAACACACAGCCTTAGAGCATGTTGGATACTCCAGCTGGTGGCCAAAAGTGGTGAAGATCTTCTTATCCCACATACCACAGAGCACCATCCAGTGGATAACAATACGGTGTTAACAGTGTTCGAGACCTTCGCGTCAAATAATAGGCGCAAACGAACACTCTACAGCATGGCCAAAATCTGCCACGTAGCATCAACAAATCCATGGAGTGACATGGCTATTACCTTCAATGCCAGTGATGAACCCAAATTCCGAACAGCCCGAGCACCAGCCGCACTGGTCCTCAGTCCAATCGTGGATGGCTTTCGACTCACCAAAGTACTCATGGACGGCGGCAGCGGACTAAACCTCATCTATGAGGAAACCCTTCAAAAGATGGAAATAGACTGGAACCGCATCGAGCAAAGTAGCACAACCTTTAGAGGAATTATCCCTAGTCGAGAAGCACGCTGCGCTGGGAAAATCACACTAGATGTGGTATTCGGCACGCCGGACAATTACAGGTCCGAAGAAATTACATTCCAAGTGGCCCCGTTCGGCAGTGGCTATCACGCGCTTATAGGACGGGAGGCGTTCACAATCTTCCAAGCCGTACCCCATTATGGGTACATGAAGCTTAAAATGCCCGGGCCCAACGGAATCATCACTCTCGCTAGTGATCCGTACACAGCACTCCGCGCCGAAAAGAAAACAGCCGCATTGGCCCTCGAGGCATTATCCGAAGCCCTCTTGGCCGAGGAATTAACTACGCTAGGCTCCATAGTGCACAGGGATGACGTGATACTTGACAAGAGATCCATGTCCACATCTTTTAAACCAGCGGATGAAATAGTAAAATTCCAAGTCCACCCAACGGACCCTACAAAAACAGCCTCCATCGGGGCACATCTAAGCCCCACTGTGGACACTGCACTACGAGAGTTCCTACGCGAGAACTAGGACATATTCGCCTGGCATCCCTCCGACATGCCAGGAATCCCACGCAGGCTGGCCGAGCATAGCCTCAGTATCCTCAAGGGATTCAAGCCGGTCAAGCAAGCTCTTCGGCGTTTCTCTGAACCTAAGAGACATGCCATGGGAGAGGAACTAGCCAAGTTATTGGAGGCCGGATTCATCAAAGAAATAAAACACCCGAACTGGCTAGCAAACCTGGTGATGGTACCAAAGAAGGACAAATCCTGGCGCCTTTGTGTTGACTTCAAAGACCTCAATAAAGCTTGCCCAAAGGATCCCTTCCCCCTCCCACGCATTGATCAAATCATTGATGCTACTGCAGGACACGAATCATTGTGTTTCCTCGATGCATACTCCGGTTACCACCAAATCAAGATGGCGGAGTCAGACCAAGCCGCAACGACATTCATCACACCATGCAGTCCCTTCTGTTTTAACACAATGCCTTTTGGGATCAAAAACACCGGTGCAACATATCAGTGCATGATTCAGACATGTCTGGAGAAACAAATTGGCAAAACAGTAGAGGCATACATAGACGATGGGGTCGTCAAAACCAAACACGTCGACTCTTTGATAGACGACTGGAGGCTCACATTCGACAACCTCCGAACATATGACATCAAGCTCAATCCAGAAAAATGCGTTCTCGGCGTACCAACCGGAAAGCTCCTGGGATTCATTGTCTCCAGTAGAGGTATTGAAGCTAATCCGGCCAAAATCCGAGCGTTGTCACAGTTGGCTACCCCAACAGACCTCAAACAAATCCAGAAGCTAACTGGATGTGTGGCGGCTCTAAGACGCTTTATCTCCCTCTTGGGAGAAAAGGCTTTACTGTAAGTGCATCTAGTGCCACCCCTAGTTGGTTTTGGAGTATTGACGACAAACCTAGTTGAGGGACTAATGTGTTTGTGAGAATTGCAGGATAACACAGGTAGAAGTCCCTCATTGATTCGTTTTCCTACCAGAGATGACCCCTAAAAATGTATGAAGACATTGAAGTCAAAGGTGGTATGTGAAGACATTCACATTGAAGACTATGACAAGAGAAGACATCGCATGAAGACTATGGAGCGCGAAGACTTAGATCTTTCGTAGTTCCTTTTCTTCTTTGTTGAGTCATAGGAACCACCGTACTGTTAAGTGGGGTGCAAGAAAACCAATCAGAATGACTGAAGTGATGCTTAACCAAAATCCTATGTCTTCGAGTGAAGACTATGAGAGAGAATCTTGTTCAGAGTTGGACAAGTCAGCTTTGCTTGTAGCCCAAGTAAAGTTGCCGTGTGTGTTTGAAATCTGACCATTGGAACACGTGTCAGTTCCTTAGTGACCCAGGGTCATTTTGGACAAATCAGGTCGGGTTGCCTAGTGGCTATAAATAGCCCACCCCCTACAACCATAAATGGTTGGCTGCTCAGAGTTAAAGTATAGCTTTTGTCGTTTGAGAGCAACCCACCTCGAAGCCTTTGAGAGAGAATTCCTTGAGAGGATAAAGCCCTAACCACCCAGAGCCAAAGAGTGTTAGGCATCACTTAAGTCTTCTTGTCTGTGTGATCTGAAGACTTATTACACTTGAGGACTGTGAATCCTCCAGCCGGTTAGGCGTCGCGTTCTGAGCATCCAAGAGTCATTGTGGATCGCCGGTGAACGAAGTCTGTGAAGGTTCGGAAGTCTACCTTGAAGACTTACCAGAGTGATTGGGCGAGGACTGGGTGTCCTTAGCTCAAGGGGAATAAGGTGAAGACGAGGTCTTCTGAGTTGAATCTCAGCCTCCCTAACCAGACGTACAGTTGTCACAGCAACTGGAACTGTTCCAACAAATCATTGTCTTCAACGAGTCACTGGTTTCATCCTTCCCTTCCCTTTACTTGCTGTTAGTCCTTGTGAAGTCATTGTACGATTGCATCACCATTTGGCTTCACTTAGTGATTACTTGTTCTGATTGGCTTTACAATATCTTCCTGCCTGATCCTTACTGCCTAGCTGCTGTTAGTCATTGCGCTTTCACTTCATTGAATACTTGACTATGGTTTGCCTAGTGTAGTCTACCTTCCGCTGCATGGTAATAGGTTTATTTCTATCATTTGTTTTCGAAACTTCCATGTTTTGAAGACTTTCATAAAAATCGCCTATTCACCCCCCTAGTCGATCACTAGCACTTTCAATTGGTATCAGAGCAAGGTACTCCCTTGTTCTGTGTGATTCGGTTTAACCACCTGGAGTTTTAGTTATGTCGACTGCAGGGATAATCAAAGTCTCCGCTGCGTGCCCCATCTTCGATGGAACTGAATATCCCTACTCGAAGAATAAGATGCACATGCATCTTGAAGCCATTGATGTCGACCTATGGTATGTCGTCAAGAACGGCGTTCCCAAGGCTGGAGAACGTGTCACTGGTGCTAATGTCAAGAAGTTCATTCAACTGGACTCTACTGCCAAGAATATCATCTGTGGTCATCTGACCAAAGGACAGTATGGCCGCGTGAGTGCTTTGGAAACATCTAAGCTAGTCTAGGACTGGCTCTCCAAGGTCAACGAAGGCGTCTCAACCCAGAGAGATCAGAGAATCAGTGTCCTTCGCAACCTCTTCAACCGCTTCAAGAGAAATGACAATGAGAATGTCCAGCTCATGTTTGATCGACTCACAGACATCACAAATGAGCTTCAAGCCCTCGGCGCTACTGAGATCACCAAGCATGAAGTCGTCAAGACACTCCTGAGATCACTTGACAGTTCATTTGACACCCTAGCCCTGATGATTCAAGAACGTCCTGATTTCAAGACACTCGATCCGTCTGACATACTTGAAAGACTCAACACACACGAGTTTCAGCTCTCTGAGAAAAGAGACATCTACGGTCCCAACTATGGGCGAACTCGTGCCTTGAAGGCAAAGGTTGTCTCTGTCGTGGTTCTAACTCTGACAGTGATGTAGGGGGGTATGTATGGAGAGGCTAGATCTCAGCTATTGGGAAGTTGTAAACACACCAAGATGTACGAGTTCAGGCCCTTCGTGGAGGAAGTAACAGCCCTACGTCTCGGTGCCCGGAGGCGGTCGACTGGATTACTGGAGTGTGAATAACAGGGGTGCGAACCCTTCATCCTGAGGAGGGGGGTGGCTTATATAGAGTTCGTCGGCCCCCTCCTGCCCTCAGTAATGCAGGGTTTTCAGGTACATTTAAGGTCGGGCGTTACTGGTAACGCCCCTAATAAAGTGCTATAATGACCATAAAGACTACTTAACAGCTGACCGTTTGCCTGCAGAGTGACTATAGGTCTCCTGGCGGTCGAGTGGTTGGCTTCATGGTCGAGTGATAGCTTTCTGGTCGAGTGTCTTGAATCCGTCGAGTGGGATACCTTCAAGTCGATTGAAAGGTGACTTCTCCTAGGGATGTCCTAGGGTAGGGCTCCTTGGACAGGTCCGTGCCCCTACCCTAGGTACATGCCTTCGTCATTAGCCCCCGAATGGATTGAGGTTAGAGTGGGGAAAGAGTTGGAGATCTTTCTGACTGGTTCTTTGGCCTACGTGAGCGCCTCGTTTTGGGTCAATCGTCACGGATGATGTTGCCAACCTTTTTCAGTCGCCTTGATCCATTCCAGGCCTTTCGTCGAGTGAATTTCTTTATTTGTGACATACCGAGCATCGGCGCGGGCGGGGTCTTCCGTTTTGACAAGTTGTTCTGCAGCCCGCAGATGTCGTGGGATTTCGGATTTTGGGAAGCGCGCGGGACGGGAGCGGCCGCAGTAATCGGAAGCGATAAAGCGGAAGCTCCTCAATCCCCGCGTCGCCTTTTTCGCCACGTACTGCGCGCGCGTCCGCTGCGGGATTTGACTGGATAGTTTGGGCCTACCAGTCAGCCACTCGGGAGCGGCCCCTTATAAATCGCCGGCTCGGGGTTTCCAAGCAGTGCGCTCTCTTCTCCTCCTTTCTTCTTCCTCTCTCCCTTCGCAAGTCCTTCTGCCACCTCCGTTCTCGCCCTAGCGCAGCAGGCCCGTGCGAGACTTTGCCGGCGACGATGACGAAGGGCAAGACCTCCGCTCTAGAGCGCGTGAAGAAGGCGGCGGCGCAGGGGAAGGGGAAAAGATCTTCTCGGGGCGGATCCTCCTCAAGGTCCGCTCTGCCCAAGGGCTGGATCCAGGGCGATTGGATGCCGTCAGTGATCCGGCAAGAGGATCTCGACGACATGGTCGAGGGGGGAGTCATTCCCCATGAGGCTGCGCGTCTTCCGGGGAGAGAGATCGAACCTCAACCCCGCGATGGTGAGTGCGTGCTCCTAGCCACCCACATCGACCGAGGGTTTTCTGTGCCGCCCCATCCTTTTTTCCGGAGCTTCTTGAACTTCTTCGGAGCGCAGCTCCACCACTTCACTCCCAACTCCATTGTATACCTTGCCGCTTTCAATTCCATGTGTGAGGCTTTCTTGGGTTGCCTCCCCCATTGGGGACTTTTCAAGCACATCTTTACCTGCCATTCTCAATCGGTCCAGAAGGCCAAGTCGAGTGACGAGAGGACGTAGGTGATCTAGTTGTGCGGGGGCTTGGCGATCCAGACGAGGGGGAAGAGCTGTTTTCCATCCATTACTTTCCCGGAGTCGGTCCGTGGCTAGCAGGCGACCTGGTTCTACTGTCAGGACCAGGCGACCCCAGGACAGTCGACTGGTCTTCCTCCTTTCTCCCTCGACCGAGCTGAAAAACCCGCTTCTCTGAAAGTGGCGCCGGAGGAAAGGGCTCAAGTCAAAGTGCTGGCTGGTCGAGTGGTTGAGCTTGTCCGTGAGGGCGTGACGGGCATGGATTTGCTGGAGGTCTTCCTTCGGAGGCGCATCCAACCGCTCCAGGCTCGTGACCACCCGATGTGGCTGTACTCGGGTCTTGACGACACCACTCGGATCCACCCAGAGGAGGTCACCGATGAGATGCTGGAGGGGTGGCTGTCGAGCATCACAGGAAACAAGGACAACCCCCGAGGAGCCAGGAGGGTAATTCCACTCGACAACTCGTACGACGTGGACCAGGTATGTCTCTATGCTCCTGACTGAGGTCTTGTTTTTCTTCATTGGTCTTCTTTGAGTTGGTCGATTGACCATTGTCTTGTCTGTTGTTTTTCAGGCGACTACTGAGATGTACTCGACGCTCAATGGGGCATAGGGGCCAACTGAGGAAGGGGAGGCAAGCGGAGGTGAGAGCGGGGACGATCAAGGCGAGTGGGAGTCCGACGGTGAAGGAGAGGGAGGCGACGACGTCGACTCCAGCAAAGAGGAGGAGGAGGTTGAACCCCCCCGCCCGGAGGGGCGATCCAAGCTCATGCACGATCTAGCGCGGGAGCGTGGTAGTGCGACTGCTCCTGCTGGGCAGTCGTCGAAACGCCCTCGGACCTCTTCTCCTACGCCGACTGGAAAGGCTCCCAAGCACCCGCGCGCAGCGCCGTCCAAGCCGCCCAAGGCTCTGCCCAAGATGAAGATGGCTGTCCCCACCATTTTTGGGTAATAATAAAACTGTTATCCTTTGTTGACCGTGGACGGATCCTTGGTCGATCCATTGAGCCAACCGACTGACTTTCGAGGCTTGCAGTGCTGCTACTTCTGAGATCTCCGCCAAGGACGACGACCAAGAGATGGAGGATGCTGTTACCTCCAACCCTGGTACTATTACTGACGTTCCGCTTTGAGTCGACTAAACATTTATTGCAACCCTGGTCGATTGAACGTTTCCTTTGTAGCCCCTCCTCATGTTGTCGACCTCCCGGATGACGACGACAACGAACTGCTGAGAATGAGGAGGAACAAGAGGTCGACGGCTGACAAGACCCCCCAACCTGCTCCGGCGTCTGAGGCCATGGCTCGGGATGGTGGTGACACCACTCGGGCTTCTATGACTTTCGCCATTCCTCTGATGAGCGTGCGGCCTTCGGCGTCGACTGCGGATCCACCTTCGCTTTTTGCTGCGTACCCCGTCCCTGAGGACCAAGCGGCTGCTGCAAAGGAGGCTATACGCCAGGCGGGGATCATGATGGAGCAAGTGAAGATGGCTCGGGAGGCCAGCCAAGCAGCCTATGACGCGAGTTCGGCTCTTCAGAGCAACGTCCAGGTCAGTCGAGTCAACACTTGGTCTGTTATGATATGCTGTTTGAAGAGTCTCTTTTCCGAAGATCTTTTGTATCTGTATCTGTACACCCACTGGGTGTGTCTGCCAATTCTTGGACGAGTGGGGGCACGCTAAGTGCACCCACTGGGTGTAGTCCCCGAGACTACGGTGGACTGCTGGCAGTCGACTGTAGTCTTTACATTGTGTTGCTGTAGCTGTATTTCTTCACTCGGTTTTTCCCCAAAGATCTTTTTTCTGGTCGAACCGGTGGGGGCACGTTGAGTGCACCCACTGGGTGTAGTCCTCGAGACTACTGTCGAATGTTTTTGATTCGGCTGTGGTCTTAGAAACATCGTCATTGTCTCTTAGTTACTCGGAAGCAACTTATCTTGGACGTCTGTCGACTGATTTTTCTTTTACAGAAATCCTACGAACTTGTAGCTCGCTATACTGAGTTGGAGAAGCAAAAGATTCAACTGAACCTTGATCTGGAGCTGGCCAGAACAGAGCTGCAGAAAGTCAGAGACGGCGCCGCAGGTAAGACGACTTTGTCGACTGGTTAGTTTTTAGGCTTGAGTATCCTTCTGCTATTTCCGATTCAATCATCATTTCTTCGCAGAAAAACTGAACGAAGCTCTAGCGAAGAAGGATCAGGACTTGGCTGCTGCCCGTAAGGAGGCTGATGACAAGACCGCTCTGGCCGTACAGAAGCTGGCTTCGGTCGACCACTTAGAAGAAGAGAATACCAAGCTGAAGACTGCTCTGAATGAAGCCAACAGAGAGTGTTCACGTTGGAGGAAGGAGAACCTCACCCTGAACGAGAAGATGGAAGGCATCGCTCGCAGGAGGGACGACCTGGAGAGCTACTTGAGGAGCCTCGCCAAGAAGTTGTACATCAAGCTTGAAGGTGCACATTCAGTTCCGACTGGGTTTTTTTTTGTGTCGACTCAGTCTATGAAAATTGACTTATCCTTGGATCGTGTATGCAGAGCTTTGCCAGAACTTTGAAGAGGAGACTGGGCGGATCGAAACAGGTTTGGATCCAATCAACTCTCCCGTGAAAGATGAAGCTGCCATGAATCTGCTCCGACTGGAATCTCGCATTGACGGCGTCGTGGACTACTTGGCTCGACTGAAGGTTGCCATGTCACGGATCGACCCAGCACTTTGGCCAGAGGCTACGCTCCAAAACGATCTCGAGTCTCTGATGACTCGACTTAACGGAATCCCTGACCGAGTGCAGGAGTGGAAGAGGTCTTCTGCTCGGTGTGGCGCTGATGTGGCTCTGTCTCTGGTCCGCGTCCATTGCAAGGAGGCGCGAGAAGAGAAGCTGGTTGCCATCCAAGTTGCCAATACCAAGAAGCACAACTTTCAAGATTTCATGGAGACTTTCATCGCTGCTGCCACCCGTATTGCAGACGGGATCGACTTGGACGAGTTCATCGCCCCTTCCAGTCCTCCACCTGAGGAGTGAAAAACTTTTAAGCTCCACTTTAAATTTGCCTCGGAACGCCGAGTGGATTTTGTAACCGTTAAACTCCGTCGAGCTGAGGGCTCGATTACTTTGGCCTGAGGTCTGGGACCTTTAGGTCTTATCTGAATTGGATTTATCGTTGAATATCTTCATGGATGATCCGTCGAGTGGAACTCGATCTTCACTCGAAATAACTTTTGTATTTGTGGTGCAGCTCCGAAGGAGAAGGTAGCAGTCGATTTGCACCTCATCGTCCTTGTCGGTAGGATTTTTTCAAACTTAGGCGAGTGCCGGACTGCAGTTGAGTCTCTAAGTGAGAGAACTTAGGCGAGTGCTGGACTGCAGCTAAGCCCCCGAGTGGGAGGTTTGCTCTCCACTCGGTAGGATTTTTTAAACACTTAGGTGAGTGCCGGACTGCAGCTGAGTCTCTAAGTGAGAGAACTTAGGCGAGTGCTGGACTGCAGCTAAGCCTCCGAGTGGGAGGATCGCTCTCCACTCGGTAGGATTTTTTCAAACTTAGGCGAGTGCCGGACTGCAGTTGAGTCTCTAAGTGAGAGAACTTAGGCGAGTGCTGGACTGCAGCTAAGCCCCCGAGTGGGAGGTTTGCTCTCCACTTGGTAGGATTTTTTCAAACTTAGGCGAGTGCCGGACTGCAGCTAGGTCTCTAAGTGAGAGAACTTAGGCGAGTGCTGGACTGCAGCTAAGCCCCCGAGTGGGAGGTTTGCTCTCCACTCGGTAGGATTTTAAACACTTAGGCAAGCACTGGGCTACAGCTAAGCCCCCGAGTGGGAGTCTGGCTCTCCACTCGGTAGGATTTTCGAACTTAGGCAAAACGGATTCGCAGCTAAGTCACCCACTGAGGGATTTTGCACGCAAACAAAAGTGACAGCAATATTGGAACACTCTTGTCTTTGATAAAAATGAACTGCGGGAATTTTTTTTCTTATTACATCCCGTCCAAGGGAGAACTCAAGTGTAAAAGGCGCGGAGTAGTTCCGCATTCCAAGCTCGTGGCTCGTCGATCTGGCGATCAACATTGTAGAGGTGATACGCTCCATTGTGGAGGACTCTGGTGATGATGAAGGGGCCTTCCCAAGTAGGAGCAAGCTTGTGTGGTTTCTGCTGATCCACTCGGAGGACCAAATCCCCTTCTTGGAAGGCTCGACTCTTGACATTCCTGGCGTGGAATCGACGCAAGTCTTGCTGATAAATGGTCGATCTGATCATGGCCATCTCTGTTTCTTCTTCTAGGAGGTCGACTGCGTCTTGCCGGGCTTGTTCTGCTTCATCTTCGGTATAAAGTTCGACTCGGGGTGCGTTGTGAAGAAGATCACTTGGCAGAACTGCTTCGGCTCCATAAACCAGAAAGAATGGAGTTCTTACAGTCGACCGGTTCGGGGTGGTCCTCAATCCCCACAGAACTGACGGAAGCTCATCGACCCAAGCACCTGCCGCGTGCTTGAGATCACGCATCAGTCGAGGCTTTAGTCCTTTGAGAATCAGACCATTTGCTCTTTCAGCTTGTCCATTCGACTGGGGATGGGCGACCGATGTGTAGTCGACTCGAGTGCCTTGAGAGGCGCAAAAATCTCTGAACTTGTCTGAATCGAAGTTTGACCCATTGTCAGTGATGATGCTATGCGGGACTCCATATCTGAATGTTAGCCCTCTGACGAAACTGATAGCAGTGGAAGCATCAAGATTCTTGATAGGCTTAGCTTCAATCCATTTGGTAAACTTGTCGACTGCCACAAGCACATGCGTGAATCCGCTCCTGCCTGTTCTCAGTGGACCGACCATGTCCAGTCCCCAGACAGCAAAGGGCCAGACGAGTGGAATGGTCTTCAGGGCTGATGCAGGCTTGTGTGACATGTTGGAGTAGAACTGGCAACCTCCACACTTGTCGACTATCTCTTTTGCCATCTCATTTGCTCTTGGCCAGTAAAATCCTGCTCGGTATTCTTTATCCACAATGGTCCGAGAGGACGCATGGTGACCACAGGTCCCCGAGTGGATATCATCAAGGATCATCTGACCCTCTTCTGGTGTTATGCATTTCTGACCGATTCCAGTCGCGCTTTCCCTATACAACTGTCCCTTTATGACTGTGAAGGCCTTGGATCGGCGGACGATCTGTCGAGCCTCTTCCTCGTCCTCCGGGAGTTCTTTCCTCAAGATATACACGATGTATGGTACCGTCCAGTCAGGAGTGATAGCCAAGACCTCCATGACTAGGTCGACCACAGCAGGAATTTTGACTTCAGTCGGATCTGTGGCACTTTTCGGTTGCGGGGCTTCTTCTGCGAAGGGATCCTCCTGGACTGACGGCGAGCGGATGTGCTCCAAAAACACATTGCTGGGAATGGCTTCTCTCTTGGAGCCTATCTTTGCCAGATCATCTGCTGCTTGATTTTTCAGTCGGGGGATGTGATGAAGCTCTAACCCCTCGAATTTCTTTTCTAACTTTCTTACTGCGTTGCAATAGCCAGTCATAGTTGGGCTTCTGACGTCCCACTCCTTCATCACCTGATTAACCACCAAATCAGAGTCGCCGTAGACCATGAGGCGCCGGACGCCGAGTGAAATGGCCATGCACAACCCGTACAAGGCTTCATATTCTGCTTCATTGTTGGAGGAATCGAAGTGAATCTGGAGAACGTATCTGATCTTATCTCCTCGGGGGGAGACCAATACTACCCCAGCACCGGAACCGGTCAGCATCTTAGATCCATCGAAGAACATGGTCCAGTGCTCCGAGTGAACTTGAGTCGGGAGTTGCTGTTCAATCCACTCGGCGACGAAATCTGCAATTGCTTGGGACTTGATAGCCTTCTTTGCTTCAAACTTGATATCTAGGGGGAGGAGTTCAATCGCCCACTTAGCCACTCGACCATTTGCATCTCTGTTGTGCAAGATCTCTGACAGTGGAGCGTCACTGATGACTGTAATGGAATGGTCAGAGAAGTAGTGTGCAACCTTCTTCGTGGTCATGTAGATCCCATATACAAGCTTCTGGTAATGGGGATATCTTTGCTTCGAAGGGGTCAAAACTTCAGACACATAATATACTGGGCACTGAACTCTGAAGGCCTTTCCTTCTTCTTCCCACTCGACCGTGAGTACTGTACTGGCAACTTGTCCCATGGCCGCAATGTACAGCAGCAGAGGCTCTTTACTGATTGGGGCAGCAAGCACCGGCTGGGTGGAGAGCAGAGCTTTGAGCTCTGCAAACGCTGCGTCAGCTTCTGGAGTCCACTCGAACTTGTCAGACTTCTTCATCAGTCGGTAAAGAGGCAACGCCTTTTCACCGAGACGAGAAATGAATCGACTTAGAGCGGCCAAGCAACCTGTAAGTTTCTGGACATCGTGTACACGCACAGGGCGCTTCATCTGGAGTATGGTGCCAATTTTCTCGGGATTGGCGTCGATTCCTCGTTCGGAAACGAGAAAACCGAGTAACTTTCCACCTGGAACTCCGAATGTGCACTTTGATGGATTGAGCTTGAGATCGTATCCCCTGAGGTTAGCAAAGGTTTCGGCAAGGTCAGTCAGTAGATCGGAACCTTTCCGTGACTTAACCACAATATCATCCATGTATGCTTCTACGTTCCGACTGATCTGAGTGAGTAAACACTTCTGAATCATCCTCATGAACGTGGCTCCGGCATTCTTGAGGCCGAAGGGCATGGTGACATAACAGAAGCACCCAAATGGGGTGATGAAAGCTGTTTTGATCTCGTCGGGTCCATACAGATGGATCTGATGGTACCCTGAATAAGCATCTAGAAAAGACAAACGCTCACACCCCGCGGTCGAGTCCACTACCTGGTCGATGCGGGGGAGAGGGAAATGATCTTTCGGGCAGGCCCGATTGATGTGTTTAAAGTCAATGCACATGCGAAGTGACTTGTCCTTTTTGGGGACCATGACAACATTGGAGAGCCACTCGGAGTGGTAAATCTCTCGGATGAACTCCGCTGCTAAGAGCCGAGCCACCTCCTCGCCAATAGCTTTCCTCTTCTGGACGGCGGACCGTTGAAGATGTTCTTTCACAGGCTTGAACTTCGGGTCGACTCATAGACGATGCTCGGCCAGCCCCCTGGGAACTCCAGGCATGTCAGAAGGCTTCCATGCGAAGACGTCCCAGTTCTCACGGAGGAACTGGATGAGCGCTTCTTCCTATTTGGAGTCGAGCGTCGTCGAGATGTGAGTCGGAGCAGCGTCGGGGTCGGTCGGGTGAATGTGAGCTAGCTTAGTTTCACCGGACGACTGAAAAGCAGATTCTGAAGCAGGCTTCTTGGCTCGTAACAATTCACTCGGATCAGCAGTCTTCTGGTACTCTTGTAGCTCAACAACTGCCATCTGAGCGTCAGCAATGTTCGATCCTTTCTGAAAACACTCTTCTGCTTTCTTCCGATTGCCGGTAACGGTGATCACACCTCTGGGGCCGGGCATCTTCAACTTGAGATACACGTAGCATGGTCGAGCCATGAAGCGTGCATAAGCTGGCCGGCCCAGAATAGCATGATAAGCACTTTGGAAGTCCACAACCTCAAATGTCAACTTTTCCTTGCGGTAATTCTTCGAATCACCGAAAACCACATCAAGAGCGATCTGGCCGAGTGATTCGGCTTTCTTTCCAGGAATGACTCCGTGGAAGCTCATGTTACTGGTACTGAGCCTGGACATCGGAATGCCCATTCCTTTCAATGTTTCAACATACAATATGTTCAGGCCACTGCCACCATCTATCAGGACTTTGGTCAGTCGAGTGCCTTCGACAACTGGGTCGACCACCAAAGCTTGCCTCCTAGGGGTGGCAATGTGCATAGGGTGATCAGACTGGTCGAATGTGATGGCAGTCTGAGACCACTTCAGATAACTGGGTGTTGCCGGAGCAACCATATTCACCTCACGGTTAATGACTTTCAGTCAACTTTTGCTTTCGACATCAGCAAAAATCATTAGGGTGGAATTGATTTGGGGGTATCCATCGTCACTATCTTCCTTGTCCTCTCTGTCCGACTCTTTTTCCTTATCTTTGGACTGTTTGCCCTGAAACTGCTGGATCAGGAGCCGACACTGTCGAGTGGTATGCTTTGGGTAAATAAAATTACCCTCCTCATCTTTCTTGGTGTGGATGTGACATGTCAGATCCAAAACATCATTTCCATCTTGATCCTTGACTTTCTTGGGCTTCCAGGGGCCTTTGGGTTTTCCCTTGAAATTTCCCTGGGTTGCGGCTAGGGCCTCCCCAGGGGCGGCTGGCTCGGCCTTCCGCTTCTGCTTCCGACTGGAATTGCCTCCGGTTTCCTGGGCGACTGCTTTCTGCTTGCCACTCCGGAGTCGATCTTCATCTTCTCCGTTAGCGTATTTGGTGGCAATTTCCATCATCTGATTCAGGGACATTTCTCCCGTCCGACCGAACTTCAGGTTCAACTCTCTGTTCTTGACGCCTTCTTTAAAGGCACAAACTGCTTGGTGATCCGGTACGTTCTCAACTGTGTGATGCAAAGTGATCCACCTCTGGATGTAATCCCTCAGAGTTTCACTCGGCTTCTGCACGCAAGACCGCAATTCTGTAAGGCCTGCGGGTCGCTTGCATGTTCCCTCAAAGGTTGTGACAAACACTCGAGAGAGGTCCTCCCAAGTGTAGATGCTGCCGGGTGCTAACTGATTCAGCCACGCTCTAGCCAAGCCCTCTAATAGGAGAGGCAAATGCTTCATACCACCTCATCATTGCCACCGCCGATCTGTATAGCCACTCGGTAATCTTCGAGCCAAGTGTCAGGCTTAGACTCACCGGTGAACTTGCTGACTCCAGTCGCCAACCGAAAGTTGGGAGGAATCACCGCGGCCCTGATGGCTCGACTGAAACACTCTGGCCCTGAAACACGTATTCTGCTGTTGGCGGGCGCATCTCTGTTCTGGCCTTCCCGATGAGCCCTGTTCCTGTCGACCAAGCCTTGAACGAGGACAGATCTCGCGTCAAAGCCTGGGTCCCTGGGGTCGACGGGAATCCTCTGCCCAACGCTATGAGCGCGCCTGTCATCTCGATGTTGAGGCGCATATGACCCACTCCTCGGGGGAGGGGTTGGCACTCGACGTCGATCATCACGATCGGATCGGTGATCATACCGCTCATTCCTTCTGTACTGATCATGCCGGTCACCACGTCCCTCACGCCTCGGGGGCGACCGCGGGCTGTGAGCCGACTAGGTTGTATCTGTTGCAACGGATCGACTGTGGATCCTATTCCGCGACTGAGAAACAGCGGAATTCTGGTTTCCCGCCGCCCGGAGCAACGCTCTGATCTGTAACAAGCCCCTGCCAGCCTCCGACTGGGAGGGCTGAGTCGATTCTGCTATACGGGCCGCGGCGGCCAAATTCTGAACTGGGGTTCGGTATACCTGCGTCGGCGGGAAGAGCTGGCGTCGACTAGGCTCGGGAGCTCGCTGACGCGCTTGCTCGTCGAGTGCTCGCTGGAGATTTTCCAGTCGAGTGCGCTCGGCCAAATTAGCCAAGCGCGCGTCCTCCAAGGCCCGGGCCTCGGGGGACTCTCCGACGATAGGAGTGCGGAGTGCGTCCGTGTTCCGGCGGCGAAGCTCCTCTCGCCGTAATGACGTGAGAGGTTCGGGGAGATACTCATCCTGGGGACGCGACGGGTCGCCCCCACCCGCGCCTCCATCGGCGCGAGGGAAACCGGGAGGACCGTGCGTTCCATCGACCGCCAGGATCTCAGCCGCTGGGTCGCTCCTGTCGCACTTGGATGCGGTCTCCGCGGAGCCAGTCGACAGGTCGAACAGGCCGCAGAGGGATTCGACGGGCTCGATTGCCGCGACTTGCGGGGCGGCCGACTGGCGAGCCACGGCATGCCTCACCCACCTTTGAAGTCTCAACCGACCGGAGCGCTTGCGCCGGTGGGAGACAGAGTGGGGAGACGATACAGGGGCCGACCGATACTGGGTCGACGGCTGCCGCAGGAGAATGCCACGAACGCATGCGCGGAAATGCGTCGCACCGCGGACGGGGAGCGCGTCGATGTCGAGTGGCGCCTCCTGAAGCCAGGTGGAGTCGTCGGCGATGAACGTGAGCGCGCCGAGGCGGATCTCGCGGCCCTCCACCAAAACTCCGCATGAAACCATGATCAAAGGGATCGGAAAAATCGCAACTTCTCCAATCAGGCGCTAAGATTCCCGCCCCACGGTGGGCACCAACTGTCGTGGTTCTAACTCTGACAGTGATGTAGGGGGGTATGTATGGAGAGGCTAGATCTCAGCTATTGGGAAGTTGTAAACACACCAAGATGTACGAGTTCAGGCCCTTCGCTAGGAAGTAACAGCCCTACGTCTCGGTGCCCGGAGACGGTCGACTGGATTACTGGCGTGTGAATAACAGGGGTGCGAACCCTTCATCCTGAGGAGGGAGGTGGCTTATATAGAGTTTGCCGGCCCCCTCCTGCCCTCAGTAATGCAGGGTTTTCAGGTACATTTAAGGTCGGGCGTTACTGGTAACGCCCCTAATAAAGTGCTATAATGACCATAAAGACTACTTAACAGCTGACCGTTTGCCTGCGGAGTGACTATAGGTCTCCTGGCGGTCGAGTGGTTGGCTTCATGGTCGAGTGATAGCTTTCTGGTCGAGTGTCTTGAATCCATCGAGTGGGATACCTTCAAGTCGATTGAAAGGTGACTTCTCCTAGGGATGTCCTAGGGTAGGGCTCCTTGGACAGGTCCGTGCCCCTACCCTAGGTACATGGCTTCATCAGTCTCCTCATCTGAAGAAGAGTCTGACAGCAGTTCTGATGATCCTGAAGACATTGGAAGGGAGCTTTCTATGCTTGTGAAGAAGTTCCAAAAATTCAACAAGAAGAAAGGCTTCAGAAAGTCTTCACGATCAAGCTCAAGGAATGATGAAGCTTCTGCTCATGACTACAAGAAGAGAAAATATGTCACAAGTGCAAGAAACCTGGTCACTACATCTCTGAGTGTCCACAATGGGACAATGAGAACAACAAGAAGAAGATGAGCAAGGAGTATGACTCTGATGACAAGAAGAAGAAATACTCAAAATCTTCTTCCAAGTCTTCCTCCAAGTATTCATCACACAAGAAGAGCTCATCTGGCAAGGCACGTGCGTTTGTTGGCAAGGAAATGGACTCTGAGGATGAGTCCGCTTCTGAGGAGGCGGAGGTGGAGTCTGAGGAGGAGTCTGATTCTGGCGTTGCAAGTCTGGCTACAACATATGTTGCCAAGTCCATCTTCAACACTGAAGACAATGACTTCATCACCGACACCGATGCAAATGACAAGGACTACTCCGCTCCTTCCTACTGCTTCATGGCACGTGGTGCCAAGGTAAACAAATGCACTACTCACTATCAAACATCTAGTGACGATGACTCTGATTGTGGTTCCAAACCCAGCTACAAAACACTTGCTAAAATTGCAACTGAACAACAGAAAACCATGGAACACATTCAAAAACTATTAGACAAAAGCGATGATCTGTTAGACGCTGAAGTGACTCGATCTCAGTCCTTAATTGAAGACATAAAAAATCTTCACGTTAAGTATGAGGAACTTGAAAGTCGTCATGAAACGCTCTCAACAGCTCATGAAAGGCTTTCCTATGATTATCTTCAAAGGAAGCAAGATCTTGAGAAATTGAGAGCAGCTCATGAAGATCTTCAAAAGGAAAACGAGTCACTTCGCGCCGAACAGATCAGTTCAGCTCGGGAAGGATTTGAACCACCATGTCTTAAATGCATTGAGCGTGATAATGCTACTTCTGTTGCTGAATGCTCTACTGCTGCTACTATTGCAATATCTTCAACTGTTGATGTGGAAACTAACCCCTCTGCTGAGGACACCACTGCTATTGCTGATGAGAATGCTAGGTTGAAGACACTCCTTGAAACAGGGATGTACAAAAGTCTCAAAGGGCATTAGACACTTTGTGATGTCCTCAAAAGGCAGATCCTGGACCGAAACCATAGGAAAGAGGGTGTTGGGTTCGTAAGGAAAATGAATGCTGATGGCTCTTACTAGAAAGCTGAGCAGTACCCCAAAACCACATGGGTTGCTGCAAAGGAACCTTCAGCAGATCCATCCACTCTATCTAGCTTCACTTGTGCTAACCCCATTGTTATTGATGAATCCTTTGATGCAAACTATAAACTATTTAAGAATCAGAATGGTGAAGTTTTTGCCAGGTACATTGGTACTAACTACAGGAATGGACCGCCTATGAAGAAGATCTGGGTGCCGAAAAGGTGTTTGGAGAATCTTCCTGTGAATGTCATCATGACACCACAGGTGAAGAAGACAAACCCCAGACCACAGGCTTCATACGGTCCAAAGGCTTCATACAGACAGAGGACTCACCGGAGTCAAACTAACGCAAATGTTTTGCAGGGAAGCCATACTCAGGCCTATGAATATGAGTGCGGTCCTTTAAACCGCCATGTTCATAAGACCAAGAACTATTCTGCTTATTCTTATGAGTACTACTGTCCACCTGCAAGACTTTTTGCTAGGACTCCAAAGCCAAAGTTCTCAGATGCTGCACTTAGACTCATGGCTTCGAAGCCACCCCTGAAGATGTGGGTGGCTAAGAAAGCTTAACTCTCTTTTGCAGGGAAAGGTCTCCAGCCGAAAACCAAAATCGTCTGACACTATTGCTGGGGACCTTAAATATCTTGTAGGGCACAAGATCAAATGCCCAAATGGTCTTCCTATGTACTTTGTTTCTAAATCGCTTGCAACTTGCCCTATCAGTCCTAATATCGACCTAAGCTTTAATAATCCACTGGTTCGTCAAATGTTTTTGCTTCACAATTCTCTTCGTGAAGCCTATCCCCCTAACTGCACTGTAGGGTACGACACCAGCGTCTTCAGAATGGATTATTGATAGTGGGTGTACAAATCACATGACTAGCAAAAGAAGCCTTCTTATGGACTCAACCTTACGTCCATCCGACAAGAGCCACATCACATTTGCTGACACTGGTAAAAGTAAGGTATTGGGTCTAGGTAGAGTTGCAATCTCAAAGGATCAACACATGGACAAAGTCATGCTTGTTGAATCCATTGGCTTCAACTTAATGTCTGTCTCAATGCTTTGCGATTTAAACATGATTGTGATGTTTGGAAAATATCATTGCCTTGTACTAATGGAATTTGACAAGTCTCTAGTGTTTGAAGGGTATTGAAAAGATGATTTGTATGTGGTAGATTTCTCAGCAGGACCACAACTTGCAGTATGTCTTCTAGCAAAAGCTTTTGAATGTTGGCTCTGGCATCGAAGGCTAGGGCATGCTGGCATGAGGAACCTCCACACCCTTGCAAGGAAGAAGCATGTCATAGGCATCGAGGGCATCAAGTTCAAGAAGGATCACTTATGCGGTGCCTGTGAAGCAGGAAAGATGACGAGGGCCAAGCATCCCTCGAAGACAATCATGACAACGACTCAACCCTTCGAACTGCTACACATGGATCTTTTCGGTCCCACTCATTACTCAACTCTTACTACTACTGCTTGTCTCTATGGCTTTGTCATTGTTGATGATTATTCAAGATATACTTGGGTGCATATAATCCTTTACAAGACTGAAGTGCAGGATGTCTTCAGACGCTTCGCCAATTGAGCAATGAACAACTATGGAGCCAAGATAAAGCACATCAGAAGTGACAATGGCACTGAATTCAAGAACACTGGCCTTGATACATATCTTGATACTTTGGGCATCACACATGAATTCTCAGCTCCGTACACGCCACAGCAGAATGGCGTCGTCGAACACAAGAACAGAACACTTATTGAGATGGCTCGGACGATGCTTGATGAATACAAGACTCCAAGAAAATTCTGGCCTGAAGCCATTGACACTGCATGCCACATCATCAACTGTGTTTATCTTCAGAAGCTTCTGAACAAGACATCCTATGAACTCCTTACTGGCAAGAAGCCAAATGTCAGCTACTTTAGAGTATTTGGCGCCAAGTGCTGGATCAAGGATCCACATCACACTTCAAAATTTGCACCAAATGCACATGAGGGTTTTATGCTTGGATATGGAAAGGATTCTCACTCCTACAGAGTCTTCAATCTCTTTCATTACAAAGTGGTTGAAACAGTGTATGTGCGGTTTGATGGAACTAACGGCTCACAAAGAGAGCAACTCCCAAATGTGCTAGATGAAGTTCCATCCAGTGAATCAATCAAACTTATGGGAACTGGAGAAATCATACCTTCTGAAGCTCAACCTGAAGAAGAACTTATCATCCCCACACCTGATCAACCTGAAGACAATGCTCAGCCTGAAGACAATCCCTCTAACAATGATAATGATCAACAAGAGCAAAATCTTCGTCCTGTACATCCTCATGTTGCAAATGAAGTGCAGATTGAGAGAATAATCGATAGCATCAATGCACCAGGTCCACTCACTCGTTCAAGGGCAACTCAGCTAGCAAATTTCTGTGGGCACTTCGCATTCGTCTCAAGAACAGAACCCAAGAAAGTTGAAGAAGCCTTCATGGAACCTGAATGGATTCAAGCTATGCAAGAAGAGCTTCAATAGTTTGAGCTGAATAATGTATGGGAACTGGTTAAGCGTCCTGATCCTCGGAAGCACAATATAATAGGCACCAAATGGATATATCGCAACAAGCAAGATGAGCATGGTCAAGTTGTCAGAAACAAAGCTCATCTCGTTGCTCAAGGATACACTCAAGTTGAAGGGATTGACTTCGATGAAACATTTGCTCCTGTGGCTAGACTTGAAGCCATACGCATACTGCTGGCCTATGCAAATCATCATAACATACTTCTGTATCAAATGGATGTGAAGAGCGCTTTTCTAAATGGCAAGATTGAAGAAGAAGTGTATGTCGCACAACCACCTGGATTTGAAGATCCAAAACATCCTGACATGGTATACAAGCTCAACAAGGCACTGTATGGCCTCAAACAAGCCCCTCGGGCTTGGTATGACACACTCAAAGACTTCCTGAAGAGCAAAGGCTTCAAATCTGGTTCCCTCGACCCCACTCTCTTCACGAAGACATATGATGGTGAACTGTTTGTGTGCCAAATATATGCGTATGACATTATCTTCGGCTGCACCAATCAGAAATACAGTGAAGATTTTGGATATATGATGCAAGAGCAATATCAGATGTCCATGATGGGTGAGCTGAAGTTCTTCCTTGGTCTTCAAATACGTCAGCAACGCAACGACATCTTTATATCTCAAGAGAAGTATCTCAAAGATTGTCTGAAGAAGTTTGGTATGCAAGACTGCAAAGGTTTCACGACGCCAATGCCAGCCAAACATCATCTGGGTCCCGACGACAATGGTAAAGAGTTCGATCAAAAGGTATACCGCTCCATGATTGGTTCCTTACTTTATCTATGTGCATCTAGGCCAGATATTATGCTTAGTGTTTGCATGTGTGCTCGATTCCAAGCGGCACCAAAGGAATCGCATCACTTAGCTGTGAAGCGAATTCTTTGATATTTGGCTTACACCCCAACTCTGGGATTATGGTATCCAAAGGGCTCAGAGTTTGATCTGGTTGGTTTCTCGGATGCTGATTATGCTGGTGACAAGGTGGATCGCAAGTCTACATCAGGCACATGTCATTTTCTGGGACGATCACTTGTCTGTTGGTCTTCAAAGAAGCAGAACTGTGTATCTCTTTCTACTGCTGAATCTGAATACGTTGCTGCTGGATCTTGCTGCGCTCAGCTTCTGTGGATGAAGCAAACACTCAAAGACTATGGCATTCATCTGAAGCAAGTGCCACTCTACTGCGACAACGAAAGCGCCATCAAGATTGCCAACAACCCAGTTCAGCACTCGAAGACAAAGCACATCGAAATTCGTTATCACTTTCTCAGAGATCACGTTGTGAAGGAAGATATTGATATCATACACGTCAACACTGAAGAGCAATTGGCAGATATCTTCACCAAGCCCTTGGATGAGAAGAGATTTTGCAAGTTACGGTGTGAGCTAAATATCTTGGAATCCTCAAATGTCCTGTGATCAGGCACACATCCTAACACTTATGCATATTGATGACTTAGATGTGCAACACACGAAGTAAAGTATATCTTCAATCAATGAAGACATACATTCTAAGTGTGAATACATTAATGTGGAATTTGACTTCGGAGCGCCATGATAATTGTGCGCCGTGTCTGGGTCTAATACTTCCTATACGGTGGGTAACGCCGCCACCAAATTCTTCTGTCTGAAGTGTTTTACCCATGGCGTTACAGCTATGTCTTCACATTTTGTTTGTCTTCATTCTCAACTTGTCCTCATGATTATCTTCACTATGTTGATTTGATTGTCTTTTTCACATATATATATACATAGTGTTTTGTCCTCTACAGCATTCACTTATAGCTATGTCTTCTTGTTGAATCTTTTGAACTAAGTGAATGTGATCGGACCCTAACCTCTCTATGCTTTCTATCTCAAACTCTATCTCTCCAAATCATATGCATTCTATTGAAACTGTCGAATGTCTTCTCTGCGTCCTTGTCAGCAAAGATATAGAGACAAACATTAAGTCCGTTTTCAATGCCAATTCCTTCACTCGAAACCCGGAGAAGTGGGAACGACCACCCGACAATCCAGGCGTGCGTGGGAACGTGGAACAACCTCCGATAGGTTGCATGATGGCCACGTGTTCTTTAGATGTGAATCGCCAGGGGCACCTGTGTAATAATGCTGTGCCGTCCCTGTCCCTATAAATACACGCCTCACCACAGTCATTATCCTTCTTCCACTCTCGCACGAACCCTAGCACCACCGCTAGCCCTCGACGACGCCGGTGACGAAGCGCTTAGCTGTCGCGACCTCTCCGACGCCGTCTTCACGCCGGCCACAGACATCGTCTTCTCCGCCGTCCCCGTAGGTGTCCTCCGTCGCCAAGTTAGGGCACGGACGATCGAACTGCTCGGCCTCCTCTTCCACTCCGTCTAGCAGTTTCTTGTGTGGTAAATAAAACTTCCTTTTTACGGCCTCTTTGATCCTATAGATTCGTCACTTTCTACCACAAGAAGTTTCTGTTCACACAAGTTGGATCCACTTCATACTGCATCTCATATTATGCCTAGTATGTTCACTTATGCTTCACAAAGTAGTTAGATTCCTCACTTGTACCGATCTGTGGATTCGTACAAATCTGGAACCAACTCCTTATCTATGAGTGAATGTCTTCGCACGATGAGGTCAATGTCTTCTAAACTAATTTATCTTCAAAATCTTCTGAGAATGCATATGACCTCTTCCCCTTCCCTCGCACCTTAATGCTGTCACAGGTACATGTCCGTGGGAGAATCCCTTGGTTCTCATAGTCTGCATTCATTTGCAAAATTCTTACAGCATCACATACATTCTCCCGAAGCCAGTTCCTGTTTGTCCAGCAAGCGAAAGCCCTTGAAGCCTTTGAATGTATTGAAGCCATTCAGTTTAAAGTTCATGGCTGCAGAGAAATCAGCAAGGAAGGGTGGCAAAAAGCGTCGAGGTGAGACATCAAGAGATCTGCCCGATGACCTCTCAGAACTATACAAGACAGATCCAGAAGAGGATTACAATCAGCGCAAGACACGAATCCAATGGATTCGACGATATTGGGTAGAACAGTGGTTCAAGTACAGATTTGTGACATAGGAATATGCTGAAAAGAATGCCATCAAGTGACCATGGGGAGACATCCTATACAAAAATCTTCAACCCAGGCCCAGAGATGAAGCCATTGAACAAGGCTTCTATCCCTGCATGGTCCGTGGACCACAGCCTGCGGATGCTGACCCATCATCACTGCTCTGGTGTCGTGACGACAATCTGTTCAAGCGCAACTTCCAGTTTGCCCAGAATTCGGCGAAGCAAAACAAGAAGTCATTGGGACTAGACTTCAACCCTGGTCCCTCTGCTCCCCGTGCAGATGGCACCCGCGATGCCGAACCCAATGTCGTCGGTCCGTTCTACAACCTGGATGGCCTCATCACTCACATCTCTGTTCAAGGTGCCAAAGTCGATCATTCTGATGATGATGCTGACACTGATGAAGCCCCAACTCCTACTCCAAAGCCGCAGAAGCCAAAGCTGCCTAAAGCTTCAAAGCCTGCCTCAGCACCAAAAATCTCACGGGCGAAGCCACTGGCTACTGCACCTCCTGAAGACAGTGTGCAGTCTGAAGATCTGTCACGCATCTCCAAGCCCCCAAGAGCCAAGATGCCTCTGCCACATACCAGCCAAGAACTAACTGCTGCTGCTATTCTGCGCAACGATACCATTGATCTATCCAGTGATGAAGATCTTGCAGATGACGCTCTTGAGCAACTAATCAAGAGCAAAGAAGAAGCAGAAATCTTCAACAATTTGCCTCTCTTTGACGTGGCAATCATCCACGACTTCACCGATGAGTGGTTTGACATGCCCAACCTTAGCTTTGAAGATCTGCAACTTCCCATTGGCCTCAGTGTCGCTTTCCATGGCGCCATTGCTTCAGAGTTATCTATAGCCCAGCGCATCGTTGAACTGAAGCAGAAGATTGACTTTGAGAAAGCTCAGTTCAAGAAGCATATGGCCAAGCTCAGTGTGCAAGAGGTCAAGAACTTCAAGATCATGCTGCACGAGCTCAAAGAAGCCTTTCTCAAGAAGCGTGAAGAAGCTCAAGGTTCTCGTGAGCGCATGAAGAGCCTGGCTGACAAGTGTGTGCAAGCCTACAATGAGGCTGAGAAGCACAAGGCTCTTGGGCGTCCTGGCATTGACCCCAGGATGGCTGCAAAGCAGCAGAAGAAGAAGCCCACTATGGCCGACCCCGACGCACCAAGGCAGGAAGCACATCCCATTGTCTTCCCAACCAGCATGACTGGCTCGAAGCCAAAGGCCAGGTCTACCGCTTCAGACCTGAAGAAGACGAGGACAGCTGAGGCTGAAGCCAGAAAGAGGAAACATCCTGAAGCCTCTGCCGCTGCTCCCTCCAAAAAGAAGCGCAAGACCAAGAAGGAACGGGCTGCTCCCACAAAGCCCTTAATTGTTGAACCTATCTCCATGGTTCGCCCTGCCGCTGAACATCAAGAGCGCCAACTGACTGTCCATGAGCCTGCTTTCACAGAGGCTCATGAAGCTGAAGGCATACCAGCAGCTGATCCCACCGCTGCTGAAGACATTGATCATCATGACCATGTTGAAGATGATGTAGTTCTTCCTCAGATCGAGCACCAACAGGTATCATCGCCTGTGCTTACACACAGCGAACTCATCAGCATTGGTCGTCCTCTGACGCCAATTTCTCAGGATGTAACATGGGCTGATCACCCACAACAACGACAAGTCACACCACCCCGTCAAGAACAAGATGATGACTTTGGGGCCCAGCCAACTCCGTCTCCAAAGGCGTCGCCTGCGTTACGCAGGCTTCGCAAAGGACCAAGGTCTCAAGTCTTCGAGTCTGAAGCTAAAACTGCTGAAGACATTCCAGCTGCATCAGCCGATGACACCCAAGAAGAAGAATGTATTCCTACTCCCCCAACTACTGAAGAAGCTGTTCTCGAGGAGAACGTGTTTGTTCCCGACCCTCCAGCTCATCAAGTGGAGGTAGAAAATCTTGAGGCTGCCACCACCAACACCAATGAAGCCATTGACGTTGTCATGGCTGAAGCAAATGTGGAGCCTGCACCAACCCAAGAACCAGAAGTCAGCGAAGCCAATGATACTACTGCTTCTGTTCCTGCGCCTGCTGCTGGTCCTCAGTTTGACTATCATATTGAGCATAGGCCTCAGGTACAGAAGCCAATGCCAAGGTTGCCCAGGTTTCTAGGTCTTGCAACAGCACCTGGATCCTTCAATGTCAACGGCTTCAAAGCAGATAACACCTTCTTCAATAGCTCCAAGAACCCCTACTCAAGGGAATGAATATCTTCTGATCGGTTCTGGAGCTATCCGCAGCGAAGCTATTACTCCTGCATTCTGTACAATCAAGGTCGCATCTTCCCACATATGCGTCTTGACAGCGAAGCAATAGCTGGTCTGCCCTGTCTGGAAGAAGCTATGGATTGCTTCAAAGAGGTTGGATTGTTGCCCTTCATCACCGACCAAGAGCACTGGAATGAAGAGTTGCTGCTCCAATTTTATGCCACACTTCACATACGTGGTTACAACAGAGATCCGAAGACTTGGGTCCTGGAGTGGATGACAGGAAATGTTCATCACGAAGCCAAAGCCTTTGATATCATTGAGCTCACTGGTCTGCCCACTCCTGGAGATCTCTATGAACCTGGATGTCAACTTCACAGTGAAGCTATGGAAAGCATCTTTCAGAGGCCTGAACCGAACATGAGTCAGATGCTCAGTATGATGAAGCCTTTGCCACAAGATGCTGCATATCCTAAGGAGTTCTTTGTTGAAGACCTTGAGTATCTACCAAGGACTATCTATCACATTATAATGCGAACTCTCTGGCCCATCAAAGGACATTCTCCACATGCAAAGCTGGAAGGTGCAATGAAGACTTTGGTCTTCTATATTCTTCATGGCAAATGCTTCAATGCACAATACTTCTTCATCCGCCAACTTGCTGCATCAGGATCTGATCTTTTTGGCTTGAAGTTCTACGCTCCATGGATAATGGGTCTGATTAAACTCCACTCAGCTATCTCATATCAGCCATCTGTTCGCAATCATCAGATCTTTCTGCCTGATGTGGATATGTCCGTTGAAGCCATTTATCCTGAGCCTGCCAAGGAACTTCTCAGTCTTCAGAATGCGGAGCATCAAAGTTTCACTCAGAACATTGAAGGAGTTGAAGCAGTCACTCGTGTTTATCCTCTGGCAGGTACTACACGTGCACCTCATCGTGCTCTTACTGAAGCCACTGAAAGCACTATTGCCCAACGAACCAAGAAGCGATCTCGTGTTCTCAATGACCGAGAGCTTCTGGTTGCTCTTCATCAGAAACAGGATAGGCATCATGATTGGCTGAAGCGCCAAATGCAAAGCCTCTTGGTGGATGTCAACCGCATTCGCAATCTTGCCACCAAGAATGCATTTATTGCCCATGAAACTTGTCGGCGTACATGGAAAGGGCTAACGCTTATGTGTCCTAAGGATGATCTTCAAGAGGATGGCTTCTCTGAACGTTTCAAGTTTGACTCCACACCTCCCAGAAGGGCTGTGCTGTGATGAACCCCATCTATTGAAGACTCTGAGTTTTCTTCCTCTGCGGCAACTGTGAATGCCAGAGTGATCGAGGACGAAGATGATGCCACTTCACCGCCCCCTACTTCTGCACGCCTCGACACTGCCCCAAGTTCTTCTGCACCGCCGAACACCACCGATGACCCTGCTGCCTCACCTACTCTTTGTGGGAACGAGTAGATGCTCTATGTATTCAAACCTTTTTGGTCCTCACTGACAAAAGGGGGAAAGCTTATGAGTTTGATAGTCTTCAAGCGGGTCCATATGGGCGGTTACTTTATGTTTTGCCTAGTGTTTACAACTCTCATTTTCATACATTTGGTTCTTTGAGTTGTAACACTTAAACTCGATGGTCGTCTGCTACTTATTTGCTATTTTGTGATGCGATGATAAATTCCGCATGTGCGACGATAAATTCCGCACTTAGATCATTTTGCAGATGTCCATTTTTCATTATGCATGTTCATTATCTTCACATACCTTTCATGCGTGATGAATTGTCATCATAAGTTGAAGAGGATCTCCACAATTACAACCTGCCATGTGCATTTGCATTCCAAAAGCAAATTACTTATATGCACATCTTCAGGGGGAGCCCTTGCAACTTATGAAGACAATTCCTTATCCTTTACAATTTCACATATTATATTCCCCGTTGAAAACTTCAACTAGTTTGTCATCAATCACCAAAAAGGGGGAGATTGTAAGTGCATCTAGTGCCACCCCTAGTTGGTTTTGGAGTATTGACGACAAACCTAGTTGAGGGACTAATGTGTTTGTGAGAATTGCAGGATAACACAGGTAGAAGTCCCTCATTGATTCGGTTTTCCTACCAGAGATGACCCCTAAAAATGTATGAAGACATTGAAGTCAAAGGTGGTATGTGAAGACATTCACATTGAAGACTATGACAAGAGAAGACATCGCATGAAGACTATGGAGCGCGAAGACTTAGATCTTTTGTAGTTCTTTTTCTTCTTTGTTGAGTCATAGGAACCACCGTACTATTAAGTGGGGTCCAAGAAAACCAGTTAGAATGACTGAAGTGATGCTTAACCAAAATCCTATGTCTTCGAGTGAAGACTATGAGAGCGAATCTTGTTCAGAGTTGGACAAGTCAGCTTTGCTTGTAGCCCAAGTAAAGTTGCCGTGTGTGTTTGAAATCTAACCGTTGGAACACGTGTTAGTTCCTTAGTGACCCAGGGTCATTTCGGACAAATCAGGTCGGGTTGCCTAGTGGCTATAAATAGCCCACCCCCTACAACCATAAACGGTTGGCTGCTCAGAGTTAAAGTACGGCTTTTGTCGTTTGAGAGCAACCCACCTCGAAGCCTTTGAGAGAGAATTCCTTGAGAGGATAAAGCCCTAACCACCCAGAGCCAAAGAGTGTTAGGCATCACTTAAGTCTTCTTGTCTGTGTGATCTGAAGACTTATTACACTTGAGGACTGTGAATCCTCCAGCCGGTTAGGCATCACGTTCTGAGCATCCAAGAGTCATTGTGGATCTCCGGTGAACGAAGTCTGTGAAGGTTCGGAAGTCTACCTTGAAGACTTACCAGAGTGATTGGGCGAGGACTGGGTGTCCTTAGCTCAAGGGGAATAAGGTGAAGACGAGGTCTTCTGAGTTGAATCTCAGCCTCCCTAACCAGACGTACAGTTGTCACAGCAACTGGAACTGGTCCAACAAATCATTGTCTTCAACGAGTCACTGGTTTCATCCTTCCCTTTCGTTTCATCCTTCCCTTCCCTTTACTTGCTGTTGGTCCTTGTGAAGTCATTGTATGATTGCATCACCATTTGGCTTCACTGAGTGATTACTTGTTCTGATTGGCTTTACAATATCTTCCTACCTGATCCTTACTGCCTAGCTGCTATTAGTCATTGCGCTTTCACTTCATTGAATACTTGACTATGGTTTGCCTAGTGTAGTCTACCTTCCACTGCATGGTAATAGGTTTATTTCTATCGTTTGTTTTCGAAACTTCCATGTTTTGAAGACTTTCAAAAAAATCGCCTATTCACCCCCCCTAGTCAATCACTAGCACTTCCATTTACCCCTTTATCGCCTCCTTCGACGCACCGAACACTTCGAGTGGACAGACGCGGCCACAGCCAGATTGGAAGAAATAAAGGCCATTCTGGCAACCAACCCGATCCTGGCCGCACCAAACATCGGCGAACCAATGATGTTGTACATTGCGGCAACTCATCAAGTTGTAAGCGCGGTGCTCATTGTTGAACGGGATGAGGACAGACACAAATTCCCTCTTCAAAGGCCGGTATACTATGTATCCACTGTCCTCACTCCATGCAAATCACGGTACCCGCATTACCAAAAAAATAGCATATGCGGTATTCATGGCATCGCAGAAACTGCGACACTACTTTCAAGAGTGTTCGATTACAGTACCCTCGGAAGTGCCACTTAATGACATTATGAACAACCGCGACGCTACGGGCCGGATTGCCAAATGGGCCATTGAGCTGCTCCCATTCGACATAACATACAAACCTCGCCAAGCCATTAAATCGCAAGTACTGGCCGACTTCGTGGCCGAATGGACGGAGGCCGAACTCCCTAAAGAGTACGGCGCATACTCCAATTGGATCATGCACTTCGACGGTTCTAAAATGCTAGCCGGTCTAGGGGCTGGCTTCGTCCTGACGTCCCCAACCGGAGATACCGTTCGGTACATACTGCAAATATTGTATACAGATTCCAATAATGCAGCCGAATACGAAGCTCTATTGCATGGTCTTCGGATGGCAGTGTCCATGGGCATTCAACGCCTGGAGGTGCGTGGGTATTCAAACCTTGCAATATCCCAAATAAACGGAGATTTCGACGCCAAGGATCCGAAAATGGCTTCCTATCGAAACGCCGTCCTAAAAATGTCAGCTCGGTTCGAGGGACTCGAATTTCACCATGTGGCTCGGGAAAACAATCAGGCGGCAGATATCCTCGCCTGCATCAGCGCAAAACGCGAGGCGGTCCCCCCAACATATTTTTGGAAAGGCTTTTTAAGCCATCTGTAGTATGGGAAGGGGACACCTGTAACATCAGTCCAGACCTGGCCAAAATACCTGATACCGAACTCTCTGACACAATCGGCGGCTCCGCCACCAAAATAACACCTCCAGCCCACGAAATAATGGCCATTATTGGCCCGTGGACAGAACCATTCCTGGCCTACCTAACTAGACAGGAACTTCCGGAGGACCAAAATGAGGCACGCTGCATAGTGCGGCGATCTAAGGCCTACAGGGTCCATGAGGGAGAATTGTACAAAAAAAGCACTACCGGAGTCCTTCAAAGGTGCATCTCCGAAGAGGAAGGGCGGAATCTTTTGGCAGAAATTCACGGCGGACTCGGCGGTCATCACGCTGCAGCCCGGGCTCTCGTAAGCAAGGCCTTCCGTACAGGATTCTATTGGCCAACGGCCCGAGAAAATGCACACGACTTGGTCCAACGTTGTGCCGGTTGCCAGCTCTTTGCAAATCAAAGCCACATGCCACCCACCGCCCTCCAAACAATCCCCATTACATGGCCCTTTGCGGTCTGGGGGCTCGACATGGTTGGACCCCTTAAAGGGGGAACCCACAAGAAAAAATACTTATTGGTCATGGTGGATAAATTCACCAAATGGATAGAGGCCAAACCGGTTAAAACAGCCGAATCCGGACCGGTGATAGATTTCATATTCGGGGTTGTACACCGATACGACATCCCCCACAACATCATCACTGATAACGTCACGAACTTCACGGCCAACGAGGTAAAACTCTGGTGCAGCAAAATGGGCATCAAGCTCGATTATGCGTCAGTCTATCACCCACAAACCAACGGTCAAGTCGAGCGAGCAAACGGTCTTATAATGAGCGGCATTAAACCTAGATTAGTGCGTTCCTTAACGGAGTCTAACACGCACTGGGTAGAGGAGCTCGACTCCGTACTCTGGGGGCTGCGGACCATGCCGAATCGTAGTACCGGATATACACCCTTCTTTATGGTGTATGGCGCAGAGGCAGTCCTGCCCTGTGACATAATCCATGACTCACCTAGAGTGCGCATGTACGAAGAAAGAGAAGTTGAGCTCGATCGGCAGGACAATCTGGACACCTTGGAGGAGGAGCGTGACGTAGCCAAAGCCCGTTCCGCATTTTATCAGCAACAGGCTCGCAGATACCAAAGCAGAGAAGTACGGGCCAAAACTTATAATGTTGGCGAACTAGTTCTACGCCTGCCTGATAAGAAAAAGAACAAGCTCGAGCCCAAATGGGAAGGTCCCTTCATTATCGACCAAGTTCTGACCGGTGGAGCGTACCGACTGCGGGATGCATCGACTAGTCGACTCGAGCCGAACCCATGGAACGCGGCCAGGCTTCGAAGATTCTATGCCTAGCACCGGACTCTAAGTTAGTCCCCTCCCCTTGTTCATTTTTCACAAATACATTATCTGTATTGTTTTCCTTTCTTTCTTTATTTTCCTTTTTCTCTAGGCCTTCAAGGGCCACCTTGTGCCTTGTTTGCACAGTACAGATGCGCTAGCCGCACTTTTCATACCTGGGGGCTTCTCTAACTGAAGCTTAAATTATTTATCCGGGCCTCATGCCCAACACATGTGTTATACTTCCGCATGTACCTTTTTTCACCACTATATGCATCGATATGACTTAAGTTTTGGCCAAGCTGGGTTGCCTGGCTCTTGTATTTATGCCCTACGTTCCCGTTAATTCGGCTAGGGCATAAGGGGAGCACCTCTGCGATTGTTACTGCCGGGTCAGCCGGATGTGTACCTCAGACTGGGTGAAGCCGAAAGCTAGCGTTCTTAAGGGAATATTCAGTCGGTGAAAAAAGATGACTTTTATTTTTCCTATCTGCCCCCAGATGTTTTTCCTGCGTTTCCTATCGGAGTCCGGACATGCACTTTAGGGCATGCTTGCCCAGGGAAAGGAACCCTTAACGGAACTATTCTGCCTGGAAGATGTTTCTTACTACCCATGTAATATAACATAACTAGTTGGGCACTTGTCTGATAAAGCACTAATGACCCCTACGCCTGGTCTCCACGCATACCCCGGTTTTATATAACTAAGCGGGTATTTGGATTCACTCCGGACTATCGGGCTCGGAGGTTGAAGCGAAAAGGTCTGCAACGACAAATGATCTACAATCCGGCTAGAAGGCATTATACATGTCACTTTAATTACATAGTCATGCGGACTGACTAAATTCCTCATCTATACCATCCAACAGGCGGTCCAGCTTACAGTCCTGCTGAGAATACTTTGCGGCTAATTTTACTTGCCCATAAACTAAGCTAACGGGGATCTCTTTTCCGTCGGGCCCCACAGGTCTGACCTCGGCCATGTGATTCGGGTCTGCCTTGGTATACCGTGTCTTCACCATGGCCCAGGCCTCTCTGGCACCCTGTCGGCAGGATGATATCTTCCAAAAACGGAGGCGCCGCCGTGCTCCCTTCAGCTTCTCCGCAAGCTCTGCAACGCCTTCTGGCGGGGAGACGGACGGCCACAAGGCCTGGGCAACGCCCTGCATCACCTGCCGGACTTGTTCGTGCAGATGTGACAGCTCGGACAGAAGATCACCCGCAGACTCGGGTGTCGGTGTCAAAACCGGCAGATCTCGGGTAGGGGGTCCCGAACTGTGCGTCTAGGCCGAATGGTAACAGGAGGCAAGGGACACGAAGTTTTACCCAGGTTCGGGCCCTCTCGATGGAGGTAAAACCCTACGTCCTGCTTGATTAATATTGATGATATGGGTAGTACAAGAGTAGATCTACCACGAGATCGGAGAGGCTAAGCCCTAGAAGCTAGCCTATGGTATGATTTTTGATGTGTATGTTGTCCTACGGACTAAAACCCTCCGGTTTATATAGATACCGGATAGGGTTAAGGTTACATAGAGTCGGTTACAATTGTAGGAGATCTGTATATCCGTATCGCCAAGCTTGCCTTTCACGCCAAGGAAAAGTCCCTCCCGGACACGGGACGAAGTCTTCAATCTTGTATCTTCATAGTCTAGGAGTCCGGCTGAAGGTTTAGTCCGGCTATCCGAACACCCCCTAATCCAGTACTCCCTCAGTAGCCCCTGAACCAGGCTTCAATGACGACGAGTCCGGCGCGTAGATTGTCTTCATCATTGCAAGGCGGGTTCCTCCTCCAAGTACTTCATAGAAGATTTTGAACACAAAGATAGTGTCCGGCTCTGCAAAATAAGTTTCCACATATTGCCATAGAGAGAATAATATTTACACCAATCTAATTTGCTGAAGTATTCCGTAGCGTGTCACACCACGACCAAGCCTTTATCCGAGTCGTTTTATTATCCCACCTCAGCGCGTCGTGCGAGGCGGTTTCCTTGGCACGTCTTGTTAAAGTAGAGATCGTGTCCCCTTATTCTGGGATTCTCATCAATACGGGCGTGGGTAACCCAACCGCTTCTAGGACTCCTAGATTATAGGCAAGTCCAAACGGACACGGAGAGGACGCTTGATATTCACCCTCTTTATAAAGGGGACAAGGCCTTTATTTTCCCCTCCCGTGCTCAATCGAATCCTTCCCCCACCTCAAGCTCAAACGCCCGAAGTTCAGGTCAGGTGCTCTGAACCTTCAGTCATGTCCGGATCTAGCCTTCAAGGCCGATGGGTGCCTTCCTCCGTCATGGAAGAAGACATAAAAAAGTTGAGGGAGGCCAGATATCTGACCGCCGAGATTTTGCATCGGCTACCTCCCCGAGGGCAGGCCGTCCCTACCCCCGAACCTAACGAAAACGTCGTGTTCCTCTCCCACTTCCTCCGAGGTCTAGGCCTTGCTCTGGATCCTTTCGTAAGGGGTTTGATGTTTTACTATGGGCTAGACTTTTATGATCTAGCTCCGGACTCCTTTCTTCATATCATGACATTTATTGTCGTGTGTGAGGCCTTCCTCCAGGTTACCCCTCACTTTGGCCTATGGCTCAAGACCTTTGAAGTGAAGCGAAGATGATCGAGGGGCAACATGCAGCGTGTGGAGGTGCCTTAATACGCAAGATGACGGGAGCTCCGTGGCCCAAAGGTTCCATCCCAGAGGTGTCTGAATTGTGGCAACAAGAGTGGTTCTACATAACGGCTCCTAGAAGTGCCAAGTGGGCGGCCCCCCTGTTTTTCGCTCGGGCCCCCCACCACAGCTGATGTCATGGATCAGCAGAGGTCTAAGCTGGGGGCCAGCCAAGGACGTGCCTGTATTGCAAAGCCGCATTCGAGATCTCTTCAATGGAGATTTCAGTTTGGTTGCGGTAATACAGGTTATGCTGGTTCGTCAAGTCCAGCCTTGCAAACGCTGGCCCCTTCATCTGTGGGAGTTCAATCCCGAGGGATCGCGTGCCATTCAAAATTTCCTCGGCCTGACGCACGAGGAGATGTACAAGTCATTCTTCGGACCTCAAGTGGAGTGTCCGGAAATCACCGAGGACATGGGCCTGAGTAGTAACCGCGCCACCAAACAGGTAAGGCATCTTCCAGCCGAACATACTATCTCTCTTTGTTACGAAGTTATTTCTGAAAGTTCGCTTTTTGACCAGGACTGGCTAACAAAGGCGAAGTTGATTTAGTGTTCGGCCCCCCTCCCTGAGGGTTTGGAAAATCCGGTATTGGAAAAGATGCTCCAGACCGCACCTTGCCCGGAGCCCTTGAAGGAAGACACTGTGGAGGATAATGCGGGCGGACGCGGGCCCCCAACGCTGCCCATTCTAGCCGAGGGAGCGAGCGTCTCCATGAAGGAAGACGACCAGAAGAGGAAAAGGACTGCACCCGGGGATTCGGAAGCCGAAGCTTCCAAACGGGAGAAGAAGTCTCCCCCAGAGGGTCCTACCTCGGGGGGCGCCATTGCTGCACAAAGTCCACGGGGGGGATCAATTCTCCCGCGAGTCGTAAGTGACCAGAAATACTTTTAATAGTACAGATATGCCATCTTTTTCTTCTGAGAAAATAACCACCGCATATATTTTTACAGTTCGAGCCTTAGCCCCTCTCAAATGAGCTCGTCTTCGGGGGATCTTCTTCCAGAGATGATGGAGAGCGAAACGCCTCCTCCGGACTCCTCCGCTCCAGAAGCGGGCGACCCTGAAGTGTCGTCGCGGAGGGCCTCTCCGAGTCCGGTGAGGCCAGAAGATAATCCCATTGACCCCCAAAGCTCCCAGTGTCCGGCTCCCGAAGAGAGCAGACAAAAGAGTCTGGCATCGTCTGGTGTGCGATCAGATGTTCTGAGGGAGTTGGTGGGGTGAGCGGCCATCTCAGATGAACACCGTGTGCTGATGAACACGTTGATGGAGAGAATATTGTCCGCCGAAAGCGGATTGCATGAAGCTTTTATGAGTCTACTGACAGGCTTTGAGGTACGTAAAAGAATGTATGATAGTCCTGCACATGCTAGGTGTGCCCTGTGTAGATAGTAGCCCCTGAGACTCTGGTTGTCGTCGGAAACGACGACGAACAGAGGATCATATTCCCAGGTAATAACCATACTGCCTCTATGTGCAGGTGATGGAAGCTCCGATGGCTAGCCGGACTAGCGAGTTTGCCCATTTAGAACGGCAGTTGGATGCGGCAGACGCCGACATCGAGCTTGTTAACAAAAGGCTTGACGAGGCGCAGGGTAAGTGTCATTATCTGGTAAACGTCACATAGGAAGAGCAGCATGATGCCAGTATCTTTAATATGTTGTGACTGCAGATGGAGCTGCCACTTTTGAAGCCTTACGGGCGGAACTTGCCCGAGCCAAGGAACAAGCGAGGTTGGGTAATGCGGCTGCTGTGAAGGCGGCCAAACAGTTGCAAGCCGAGAAGGCCGCGCATGGTGAGACCCGAGACAAGATGGCCAAGATGGCTATAGAAATAAAAGCCGCCGCCGACCGTTGCCGGGTTCTTGAAAAGGAAAACCAAGCGAAGGCATCGGACCTTGAGAAGGCTGCTGCGACGAAAAAGGATCTCCGCTCTGCTATGAGGGCAAAGAAGGAGGAGCTGCGGGAAGCCGGGGATATTGTAGCTGGGAAATCCTTTATGTTGCGGAGGAAATTCGGAGATCCACGGTATGCCCCTCTGGATCGGCTGTGGAGTTCGGAGGATGTGTATATGGATTTGGCGGCGAGTGCTACCGATGCGGCCAAGTACTTCCAGGGTCAGACGGACCGTGAAGTAGACCAGCTATTTTGGACACAATTCCATTCTCCCGAGCGTCCACTTTCATTGACTAACCAATTAGCCGAATGGGCCGAACTAAATAGGTTGTTCGGACTCTTCATGAGGTCTATTGTGGATCAGCTATGGCCGGAAAGGTCAAAACCGAGCAGCTATTTCGGCTTGGTGCAGCAGGTCCTTGACGTGGTGCCGCGCATTGATGCGATGAGGAAGTCGGCGTGCATAGAGGGTGCACGGATGGACTTTGCCCGTGTTAAGGCATACTGGGCGGAGATGGATGCTACCAATGTTGCAGCGCGGGATTCGGCTATAGGTCGAAAGGCTGCTGAGCACTACTTTGAAGAAGTTCTTGAGGGTTCCTGTTTGATAGAGACCCAGTGCTCAAAAAATATTATGTTTGAGTGATATGTAATCTCATTGTAAGCGAAATGCTTTTATGAATTTTTATAAGGCTATTTTTATACTTTTGCCTAAAAGTAATATGATGCCTCCTGGGCGGTCGTTTATGTATACATGCGTATAACCTGAAAGATTGCAGTTGTCGGCTTCAACCCCCACGCATATAATGCGGAGGTGCTCGCAAAAACATGCGTTCACACTTAAACCAACGTCTTGGTCCTATTAAGGAGGTGATAGCGGAGCGAGCGAGGCAACCGGACTATAATGCTTTAGCACTTTCACTTAGCCATAGGAGTTTGACAGTGGGGCTACTAGATAGCCCCTGGTGGCTCCGCACTCTCCCGATTCCGGGGTGCGTACATGCCTGGCCGGAAAACGGCCCTTCGTTAAGGCGGAGGAATTCTAACATTCCCACAAGTCATTGAGTGGTTGACCAGTCTCACGCTATATCATGACAGTCAGTTTTCGGCTTTCTCTACTGAGGTGCTCGTCCGGATGAACCAGTGCACAATCGCAGTAGTTCTCCTGGTGCTACCTTAGCCGGCAAGGCGGAACGTAAGGCACCAAAACACAGGAGCCGGGCAAACCCAACATTTGACCAAAGACAATGATTCGGAGCTGATGCATATAGGGCCAAACTCGCGACGCCAAACACTCCCTAAGGTATTCGGTCTTTGTGGTATAAACCGGGCCTAAATAGTGGCCTTTGTAAGAAGCCCCTTGTGTCTAGGTACGCGCATTGTTCTAGCGTGGCCACATGCCAAGACGCCAGCATCCTTCTCAACGGTGGATATGTATCAACAAGAGACAGTAAAAAAGGTTTACGCGGGGTCTTAATCTAAAAAGAATCCTTGGAGCGGGTCCCTGCTGCATGTCTGTGCCTGTGTCTCCATTGTGCCGTATCCTGGACGGGTGTCGCACGATGATCGTCTGTAAAAGAGAGGAAGTTAAGTGAAAAAGTTGTCGTGCAAAAAGATAGTTTTTAAAGAAACCATGTATATTTCAAGATGATAAGAAGTTGCCACTTGTCTGCGCGCGTTGAGCCCCTTGTAATGACAAATGGGGGGTGTGACCACTTATTCCGTTTAAATAGAGGCGCCGGACTTGGTTAGTTGTATCTAAGGTCTTGATGACCTATTGGATGCGTTCGCTTGTCCGGGTGCCTTTAGTGTGCGGCTGCCAAGGCAGCCTCACTCTCTTCGGCACGCAGAGATCGCTTGATATTTCCGTGCACTGTAATGATGCCACGTGGACCGGGCATCTTGAGTGTGAGGGAGGCGTATTGTGGTATTGCATTAAAGCGAGCGAAAGCTTCGCATCCGAGCAGTGCTTGATAGCCACTTTGAAACGGAGCGATGTGGAAAGTTAAATGCTCGTGACGGAAGTTATCGGGGGAGCCGAATATAACTTGTAGTAGGAGGGAGCCCGTACAACAAGCCCCTGGGCCTGGCGTTACTCCTTTAAAGGTAGTATTGCTATGGCGAATTTGTGTTGGGTCTAACCCCATCCCGCGGATTGTATCCTGATATATTAGGTTTAGGCTACTGCCGCCGTCCATCAAGATTCTTGTGAAGTGATATCCACCAATTACTGGGTCTAATACCAGGGCAGCCCATCCCGCATGTCAGATACTTGCTGAGTAATCGCGATGGTCGAAAGTGATCGGTTGAGATGACCAGTGGCAGGACTTTGTGGTGAAAGACACTTGGGTATATTTTCTTGGGAGTGCCGTGTTGTTTTTTCCCTTGATTACGTGTAACACGTTTACCGTTTTGACTTCTGGTGGAAATTTCTTTTGTTCCCCCGTGTCTTGCTTGGGGGGCTCGTCCTTGTCTTCACTTGGTGTATCCTCCCCCTTGTGTACGGCGTTGAGCTTGCCGGACTGCTTGAAGACCCAACATTCTCTGTGGGTATGATTAGCAGGTTTGCCAGGGGTACTATGAATCTGACATACTTGGCCCAGAATTTTGTTGAGGCTGGACAATTCATCCCTGGTGCCTTTAGGGGGCGGCTTTTGACCTAGCCGAGAGCTTTTGAATCCGGCATTTACTGTTGTGCCCTTCATGCTATCTTCTTTATTCCGGCGTTTGTTATTGCTGTTGCGCCGTGATTTCCTGTTTCCATCTCTAACTTCAGATGTGCTGGGGTCGCTGGTGCTGCATCTGGCTAGCCAGCTGCCCTCACCCGCGCAAAAGCGGGTCATGAGGTTTTTTAGTGCGGCCATCGTTCTCGGCTTATTTTGGCCGAGGTGTCTGGCGAGCCATTCATCACGGACGCTATGCTTGAAAGCTGCCAAGGCTTTGGCGTCCGGACAGTCGACAATCTGGTTCTTTTTAGTAAGAAACCTCTTCCAAAGCTTTCGGGCTGACTCTCCGGGCTGTTGAGTTATATGACTCAAATCGTCCGCATCCGGAGGTCGGACATAAGTCCCTTGAAAATTTGCCCGAAAGGCGTCTTCGAGCTCTTCCCAACTTCCAATGGAGCTTTCGGGTAGGCCTTTGAGCCAGTGACGAGCTAGCCCTTTGAGCTTGAAGGGTAGGTACTTGATGGCGTGGAGATCATCTCCTCGAGCCATATGGATATGAAGGATGTAGTCCTCAATCCAGACCCCAGGGTCTCTTGTTCCATCGTATGCCTCTATGTTTACGGGCTTGAATCCTTCTGGAAATTCGTGGTCCAGCACCTCGTCGGTGAAACATAGGGGGTATGCGGCACCCCTGTAGCTGGGTGTACCGCGTTGTTCGAATGTTTGTTCTATTGCATTGTATGCTGGGGCGCGCTTGCGTGGTCCATAGATGGATCTTGTTGCGCCGTCCTTTGGGTGCGAGCCCTCTCATGGGTCGCGTATTGTATTGTGAGCGGCGTTGTATGCCGATCTGTGTTGGTAGAGGGGTCATCTATCCGACCAGGTGGCTGCTTTGATATTTGTTTGTGGGGGTTCTGAGGCCTCCTCATCGAATTCGGGTAGCAGCTTCCGCTTTGGGTAGCTCTTGGAGGGGCGATTGTCGCCGTACCTTGCTGCAGTGTTGAGTATTTTACTCCATCTGATTTGGAGTGTGTCTTGCGCGGATTTGAGCCTTTGCTTCTGCTTTTTCAGACTCCTCGCAGTGGCAACAAGCCTTTTACGGGCAGTCTGCTGCTCCGGGTGCCTGTCCGGCGTTATGTCGTCCGGACCATTAGCCTTGATAGGATTTGTTTGTTCGGTTTGATTATCCAGATTGTCGTTGTCCGGCAGCGGTTCGCCCTGCTCCAGCACTGGGTCTGTATGATTGCTATTTCTGTCGAGGCGGGATTTGGGGCGGCGCTTGCGTTGCCGCTTTGACTGCTTTTTGAGGGAACAAGCTTTCAGTGCGTCCTTCCGCTCCTCGTCGTCATCTTTTGGTGCGTCCACCATGTATACGTCATATGACGAGGTGGCGTTCCAGGGCCCAATAGACGCTGGTTCTTCATCGTCTCCTTCATCAGTGTCCATACCATCGATGTCTTCGGAGTCGAAGTCGAGCATGTCGGTTAAATCGTCGACAGTGGCTACAAAGTGGGTGGTGTGTGGGCTTTGAATTTCTTCATCGTTCGAATTCCAACCTTGCTGACCGTAGTCCGGCCAGGGCTCTCCTGATAAAGAGAGAGACTTCAGTGTCTTCAGAATGTCGCCGAAAGGCGAGTGCTGAAAGATGTCTGTGGCAGTAAACTCCATAATAGGCGCCCAATCGGATTCGATCGGCAGGGGCGCGGAGGGTTTGGAGTCCGGAGAGGAGTCCAGCTCCTTGGAGTCACGAGTCTCGCAGAGTACGGGGCTAGTGTTCGGCTCAATCACCGTTGGGATCGCAGCCCCCGAGGTGGCGTCCAACCGCCCATCCTCGATCGGCACAGTTGGCTCCGAATTAAGGGTCGAAGCTGATGCGGGTGTGGCCTCCAGGGCACTGTTCGGCGGCAGAGCTAGATCATGCTCGTCGGGACAGTGCGGCACGCTCGGCAGTGGCTCGAATCCGTCGAAGATCAAGTCCCCGCGGATGTTAGCCGTGTAGTTTAAACTTCCAAATCTGACCTGACGGCCAGGGGCGTAGCTTTCGATCTGCTCCAGACGGCCAAGTGAATTGGCCCACAGTGCGAAGCCGCCGAAGACGAAGATCTGTCCGGGGAGGAAGGTCTCACCCTGGACTACATCGCTATTGATGATCGTAGGAGCCATCGAGCCTGACGGCGACGACACAGGGGAACTCTCAATGAAAGCACCAATGTCGGTGTCAAAACCGGCGGATCTCGGGTAGGGGGTCCCGAACTATGCCTCTAGGCCGGATGGTAACAGGAGGCAAGGGACACGAAGTTTTACCCAGGTTCGGGCCCTCTCGATGGAGGTAAAACCCTACGTCCTGCTTGATTAATATTGATGATATGGGTAGTACAAGAGTAGATCTACCATGAGATCGGAGAGGTTAAACCCTAGAAGCTAGCCTATGGTATGATTGTTGATGTGTATGTTGTCCTACGGACTAAAACCCTATGGTTTATATAGATACCGGATAGGGTTAGGGTTACATAGAGTCGGTTACAATGGTAGGAGATATGTATATCCGTATCGCCAAGCTTGCCTTTCACGCCAAGGAAAAGTCCCTCCCGGATACGGGACGAAGTCTTCAATCTTGTATCTTCATAGTCCAGGAGTCCGGCTATCCGAACACCCCCTAATCCAGGACTCCCTCACCGGGCATTTCCTCCGCGGGAGGACCCGTCAGCATACCTACAGACATAACTTTGTTAGTCGACTTCTTCGCCGAACTCCTTTAGCAAGATTCGTTCAAGCACTTACTAAAAATGCCGTGCCGAAGCCGCTTATTCTCCTTCTCGGAGTCCACAAGCTGGCCCCGAACGTCTTTTAGTTCAATGCTCAGCTTAACATTGGCATCTTGGAGACTGTTTTTCTCCAGCATAACCTTACTCAGCACGCGTTTGCCAGCTTCTAGCTGTCGCATAACATGCTGGTCCCCCGGACTCCTCTGCAAAATCAATTGTTAGATCTGCAGACACACCACACACTATATGGTAACCACCATTCTTTAAAAGTAAATGTTACCAGCAGGAGGCTTTTTCTGTTCCTGCAATGCGGCAAGAGCAGCCCCCAGTTGGTTCTTGCATTCCTCCAGCTCCTGGGACAGCCTAGTATTCTTCTCTGTAAGAACCTGCACATTATTGATGATCCTTAAATCAGTTCTGCTAACTGTTTCAAGTCTCAGGGGCTACTGATACATATAAATTGTCAAATTTACTCAACCGTACATCCTTTACATACTGATCCGTGGCTCTGGTTAAACCATCTTGAGCAGCACGGAGGTACGCCTCTCTAGAATTGAAGGCGTCAAACGCCTCTGGTGAGAAACAAGCATCGTGGAGTACGGCCCGACGGCGCTTATGATTCATGGAGCTTTCCACTTCTGAGTTTGTAGCAGACAATCTATCCGCATCCTCTGTCGGGGGATTATCCGGCGCCTGCCCCATATCGCCTTCCGCCTCTATGTCCAGTCCTGGCGCCCGACTGGTGGAAGCTTGGTTTGCAGCATCGCCGGACATGTTCCGGCGAGTGTTCTTTCTGTCAAAGAAACGCGGGCGTCATTACATTTTGAGAAAGATGACAACCGCGGAGCGGGGTTTTCCCTATACCTTTGCGCCGGCGTATCTGTCCTGACCGCCTTCCTTTTCGGCCTACCCGGCCTCGGCACCTCTTGTTCGCGAGTTGCCACGGGTTCGGGAGGGCGTCCCGAATGCCTTCCCTGTAAAAGATGCCATGTGTATATGGTGGGTGAAGTGCCTAAAAGGGGATCCTAGTTTTGGAGTTGGGACCTTTTGATTTTTCTTACCTGCGATGCAGGGAGCAGTCCGGGATAGTCGGCCGTAATGGCCACCGGAGTATCGTCCCAACTTAAGTGATAGAACTGCCGGTCTATCAGTTCCACGGAGATAACCGGATCTTCTTCGAGTCCAGAATCGGTGGCCCGGTCAGGGTCCTCTGGTTGTGGAGAAGGGCTGCTGACCTCCTTTATGGCTTTTCGTAGTTCCTGCCGCAAAGTGGCAAGGTGAATACTCACGACTAAGAACGCGGGAAAAATGGGAGCAGGGAAATATAACTTACCCAGCTTGGAGGATTGTACATAGATAATCCATCCTGCGTCTTGATGCGGGTGAACTCCTCTTCCTCGCCCTTGAACAGTTCGGACAGAATCTTCGCTAGAGCGGCAGCATTGTCCGGACCCTTACGCCCGCTGCGGGTGGCGTCATCCGCCCCGTTATAACACCACAAGGGGTGCCCACGATATTGGAGTGGCTGCACTCCCCACATTATGCAAATCGACATAACTTCGATTATTGTCAATCCGGATCGAGCTAGTGTTTTGATCTGGTTCATCAGATAGAGGATTTCACCGTTGTCTTCCGCCTGGGGGCTCCGTGGGCGCCAACTTTGGCGCTTCTTCAGAGGAGCATTGTTGAACTCGGGTAGACCCCGCCGAACAGGGTCTGGAAGGGGGACGTCCTCCATATAAAACCATTCTGAAGGCCAGTCTTCAGACGGCTTCTTCGGGGTACCGGACAAATATCTAGTATCGGCGACGCGCCATACTTCGGCTCCGCCCACTTGATAAAGTGATTCCCTCTGTGTGCGAGGGACAAGGCAAAATAGCCTTTTCCACAACTCGAAATGAGCCTCGCAGCCGAGAAACAACTCGTAGAGAGAAACATAGCCGGCGATGTGAAGGATGGAGGCAGGGGTGAGATTGTGTAGTTGGAGTCCGTAGAACTCCAGGAGCCCGCGGAGGAACGGATGAATTGGAAATCCGAGTTCCCTTAGTAAGGAACAAGGCAAACCCGTTCCCCCACGGAGGGACAGGGAAAGTTCTCCGCTTGCCCACCGCCATTGTAGGTGGCGACCCCGGCTCGAACGGGCACCATGTACGCCGGAGGAAGAAATCCCTTAGTCTGCAGCTCGACTAATCGACTATGCGGGACTGAACACCTCTCCAAATCACCGGGCTTAGGGCTACAGGGCCGGGAGGAGCTGCGGAGGTCGGCCATGCTGGAATGGATCTTTCCGGAGCATGCTCTGATAAATTCTCGCTGGGGGAGGAGGATGTGGATTGGATCTAAGAATCCCCATCCCTTTAATAGACAATTCATTTATCTGGCTGGGGGAGGCGAATGTAAAAACGCCCTGGCGCCTCGTATTCATTCGACGCGTGGGAGATAGCCCTTATTGGGCACAGAAGCCAAGAGGTTCAACATTTATGGAGCCGGACACTGCTTACGAACACTTGAAAGTTGGAGAAGAACCCGCCTTGCAATGCCGAAGACAACACTGCGCGCCGGACTCATCGTCATTGAAGCCTGGTTCGGGGGCTACTGAGGGAGTCCTGGATTATGGGGTCTCCGGACAGCCGGACTATACCCTTTGGCCGGACTGTTGGACTATGAAGATACAAGATTGAAGACTTCGTCTCGTGTCCGGATGGGACTCTACTTGGCGTGGAAGGCAAGCTAGGCAATACAGATATGTGTATCTCCTCCTTTGTAACCGACCTTGTGTAACCCTAGCCCTCTCCGGTGTCTATATAAACCGGAGGGTTTTCGTCCGTAGGACACAACAATTACAACATACAATCATACCATAGGCTAGCTTCTAGATTTTAGCCTCTCTGATCTCGTGGTAGATCTACTCTTGTACTACCCATATCATCAATATTAATCAAGCAGGACATAGGGTTTTACCTCCATCAAGAGGGCCCAAACCTGGGTAAAACATTGTGTCCCCTGCCTCCTGTTACCATCCGTCCTAGACGCACAGTTCGGGACCCCCTACCCGAGATCCGCCAGTTTTGACACCGACAACATGCGACATATCAGAATGAATAGCAGGTGTAGGTGTGGCAAGCTTACTCAAAATAGAAGGTGAATCAAGTGCAGAGCTAGATGGCAATTCCTTACCCCCCCCTCGTAGTTGAGGGATAATTTTTTTGTTCTAGCGTCTTTCAAGTTCTTCATAATGATAAGCAGATATAAATCCAAAGTGACTCAAAGAATAGATCTATGCTCCCCGGCAACAGCGCTAGAAAATAGTCTTGATAACCCACAAGTATAGGGGATCGCAACAGTTTTCGAGGGTAGAGTATTCAACCCAAATTTATTGATTCAACACATGGGGAGCCAAAGAATACTCTCAAGTATTAGCAGTTGAGTTGTCAATTCAACCACACCTAGAAACTTAATATCTACAGCAAAGTGTTTAGTAGCAAAGTAATAAGATAGTAGTGGTAATGGTAGCAAAATTAACGGTAGAAAAATTAATATTTTTGGTGTTTTGTAGTGATGATAATAATAGCAAAAAAAAAAGTAAATAAGCGAAGAACAATATATGGAAAGCTCGTAGGCAATGGATCAGTGATGGAGAATTATGCCGAATGCGGTTCATCATGTAACAGTCATAACCTAGGGTGACACAGAACTAGGTCCAATTCATCAATATAATGTAGGCATGTATTCCGAATATAGTCATACGTGCTTATGGAAAAGAACTTGCATGACATATTTTGTCCTACCCTCCCGTGGCAGCGGGGTCCTATTGGAAACTAAGGGATATTAAGGCCTCCTTTTAATAGAGTACCGGAACAAGGCATTAACACATAGTGAATACATGAACTACTCAAACTATGGTCATCACCTTTAAGTATCCCGGTTATTGTCACTTCGGGGTTAACGGATCATAACACATAGTAGGTGACTATAGACTTGCAAGATAGGATCAAGAGCTCTCATATATTGATGAAAACATAATAGGTTCAGATCTGAAATTATGGCACTCGGGCCCCAGTGACAAGCATTAAGCATAGCAAAGTCATAGCAACATCAATCTCAGAACATAGTCGATACTAGGGATCAAACCCTAACAAAACTAACTCGATTACATGATAAATCTCATCAAACCCATCACCGTCCAGCAAGCCTATGATGGAATTACTCACACACGGCGGTGAGCATCATGAAATTGGTGATGGAGGAAGGTTGATGATGACGATGGCGATGGATTCCCCTCTCCGGAGCCCCGAACGGACTCTAGATCAGCCCTCCCGAGAGAGTTTAGGGCTTGGCAGCGGCTCCGTATCGTAAAATGCGATGAACCCTTCTCCCTGGTTTTTCCCCGGAAAGTGAATATATGGAGTCTAGGTTGAGGTCGGTGGAGCGTCAGGGGGCCCACGAGGCAGGGGGCGCTCCCAGGGGGTAGGGCGCGCCCCCACCCTCGTGGACAGGTGGAGGCCCCCCTGACATGGATCTTCCTTCTAGTATTTATTATATATTCCAAAATAATTCTCCGTTGATTTTCAGGTCATTCCGAGAACTTTTATTTCTGCACAAAAATAACACCATGGCAATTCTGCTGAAAACAACATCAGTCTGGGTTAGTTCCATTCAAATCATGCAAGTTAGAGTCCAAAACAAGGGCAAAAGTGTTTGGAAAAGCAGATACGACGGAGATGTATCAAGGACGATAGGACACTGGCCTTCTTGGACCATAGGGCAACCTTGGACGGCATTGTTCAGAAAAACGTTGAGCTTGCCGCCAACGCCGCTGCTCCTCACACGTCGGTTGGTGACCCGTTGCACTAGGGCGTGAGGATGTCGTTGATGGATCCGTATGTATCTTTATCTTTCCGTCAAATCCATGTAGTTGTATATGGTACTACTAGTAATTATCTTACCTTTCGCATCAACTTCATAATTTTCCTATGTACTCCATGCATGAACCGCGCCAGAACCATACTTCTCATTACTCTAGGGAAAATCGTTATTTCTATCTATCGGTTGCCCCATGGAGCAGAACCAAATTTTACAAGTTATAAGTTCAAAAGGAGAAGCCTGCCGTGTTCGCGTCGCATCCCCACGCGGTTTGTCCGGCACGCCGCTCAAGGGGGAATGCGTGTTGTGTTGCATTTTCACTTACAAGTGGGACCGCAGTTGAGCAAACTGACTATCGGCAAACCCCCACACCGCCCACCGCGTGATGGCTGATAAAACAGGAGGGAGAAGAGATGACTTTAGCTAGCATAGACTCCAAGAAAATCGGTGACGGATGGGACTCGTGTGGGTGGCGTGTGCCGTACTACTAGGCATGAATGCTAGTTATGGCCCATGCCACCCCACTATATCGAGGTGCCGGTTACGTAGAACAAATTTCCTGGAGTCTGTCCTCAGCCCTCCTCTATCTCTCTTCATAGCCAGCCAGCAGACGCGCGGAGCCCATTGACTGTTTGCTCATACACGGTCCCACATGTCAGTGAAAACGCAAGAGGACCCACTGAACCTGCACATCTTTCACCTCGACGTGCTGGTGATGAAAAACAAATCCAATAAAGATCTTCGGTGGCCGCTTTTGGAGTTACTCAAGAGTAGTAAGATTCTATTTACAGTTTAACCCAAGATGCACATCACGTGGCTTCACCTACCACTCTATTTTCTTGCATGACACGACCTGGATGCTGGATGTCCCACGTGTCAGCAAAAGGAGGAAGAACTCGACCAAATCTTCGGTTGTGCTCTCGGATTAGACTAGTTGTGCTAACTTAAAATTTTATTGTGTATAATGGATGCAAGTTTTGGTATTGGGAAGAAGAGTACAACGATATATTGATAGAGCGCAATTTAGTAGATGTTCTAGCACTTTTAGCTAGCATAGAGGCTTAGAGATGAGATTAGTGCACTTCTTGATACAATATAGGCTAGACACGTCTACTTGTTTACACTCGAAGAAGAAAGAAGCACACAGGATCGAGCCTCCGCAGACCAACAATGAATGCATCGAGAAGGCACTAATCGAACTTACAGGAGCAGTTATGGAAGATGGATATCTTCTAAAATGTATTCTTGCGGTTCTTGTTTTTCTATTCAAAATTTTGATGATGTATTTCCATGTACCAAAAAATCAATGATGAAAAAAGATATGTGTTTGCAAAGAAAAATGTATGCGGCCGGGATGCATCCGCGCGTTCGGAGCACAACCACCGCATTCGAGAAATGGCCCGGACACGACCCCATTGCCCTACCCAAACAGACAGAATCCGGGAAAACGGAGGTCCGTTTCGGGTCGTGCGTTGGAGTTGGCCTTACAAGTAGGACCGCAGTTGAGGAAACCGACTATCGGCAAACCCCCACCTCGCCCGCCGCACAATGGCTGAGTTAGAGAAACGACGAGGTTGAACAGATTGTTGTAGCACGGACTCCAACAAATATGGTGTCAGATGGAAGTCGTGCTGGTGGCATGTGCCGTACTCCTGGACGTGAATGCTTGTTCTGGCCCATGCCACCCTACTACTCCTACTACTTATAGTAGTAGTATCGAGGATTCGAGGTGCTGGTTACGTACAGCGAACACATTAACATATGGCCCACCTCACACTGTGGCCAAATTTCCTGGAGCCTGTGCTAGGTTAAAAAGTGTTCTTTGTGAGGATGGGTGGCTGGTCTCAAGTTTAAAACTTGTTGTATTACGTACGTAGACATAGAGATAGTCCAGCATGTGAAGCTAGTACAAATAGTGTACTATTGTTGATTGGCCTCATCCGATAACCTGTTGCAATGCACGTACAATTATGTATTCAGAAAATATTTTTTTGCCTCATCGCAACACCCACTCAGAGAAGCGACTCGAAAGCCATTCATAAATTTAGTAAATTTATCACAGGCATATCATTTTATTACATACAACAGGTCATCAACCCACAACGACAACGAGGATACATTATAAATACTAAAGTTTTCATCACACAACAAATAACAAGCAATGAAATGAACTTCAACTCAACCAATCCTCGGCGTTGGAAATGCTTGCTTTGAACCACAAGTGATTCTCTGGGAATGGCCAGCTACTTTCAATCTCGAGACCAACGCAGGACTGTTCATCCAGGCTGAAGCGACCTACTATATCACGACCAGGGTAGGGAACCACCGCAATGTGTCTGACATATAGATACAGTTGCTTCTCATAAATGGTAGTAACGTTGTGTCAACGGCAATTGGATCGCCTTTCACCGTCATTGGATAGTTTTGTCCAAGGAAGAGCGAGTTTGTCCAAGACTATCAACCAGGGAGAAGGTGTTGGCGCTAGCACAGTAGTATCCATCCCGAATACCATACAACGGGTGTTGGAATAGGTCTGGAGAGTGCGACCATGGGAGACAACACCTGCTTCCTTAGTAGTAACATCAGAAGTGTGCTATATACAGACAAGAAGGAGTGATCCATCAAAAGTTGCCAGGCGCCACTAAGTATATCGGCCCTCCTCATCCTCATCTCCCCCTTGGTTATAAAAATTTTCAAGTATAGGTGGTGGAATGTCCACAGGACCTTGGAAACACAAGAAGAAGGTTAATTAGTAGAGAAGGGAAACTTGCTAACTCGCATGCATGTGGATGAAACAATTATAATTATGGTGGAAGACAAACGTACCGAAACTACGAGGACCCCATGCAAAAACAGTGCCACGAGTGGTGGCAGCAAACACAAGACCCTCGTATTCAATTGCATCACAGTACACATCCGTGTATAGAAACTGATTTTTGAGCAATATCCATCCAGTCGAACCACGACGGACGGCAAAAAACTTGTCGAAGATAGCAACAACTTGATAGTTCTTGTAATCCCAAGAGCGGTTGGGAACTCGAGAAATTGCTATCTTCCATAGACGACAGTCACCGTGATCATATTTGAACGTACGTAGATCATCTGTGTGCTCAACCTCATGGCACTCGGAGATTTTTGGAAGTGGAATCCGCTGACAAGTGTACACATTCACAAGTTCCCACTCGCAATTGTACCCAATATAAACAACCTAATCTCCATTTGCGCCTGCCCAAGCCTTGCCCTCAAGTGATGGCATCTTAACATCATACGTATCATTATCAAGCGGCATCAACTTGCACAAGGCGAGGCTTCCCTCGTCCCCGCGCCAGTCAGCAGGGTCATGGCGAAGAAGATAGGGGAGATCAAACCGCTCCTGGACCCTTGGGTTCCTTGTAATGATGTTATTAGTTGAGTCGAGAATGTTCTTGAAGGAACCTGCCAAGCTAGCCGAAGTGATGACGTCGCATCGATTAATGAGTTCCCCCTGCACGTCATCTTTCAGATCGGGGAAAGTATAATGGGGTTGTTTCCGGCTTGTTCCCTCCATGGAGAAGACGATCGAACAATGGCAGAAGGAAGGGTGAAGGCAAATGGGGAAGGGAGGAAGAGCGTGTGACAACAGTTCCAAATCGAGAGGGAAAGGTGAAGAGTCGATGGACGGTTGCCAGTTTGCCATGGTACACGAAGAGGCGCCCCGGCCTACACGTCCTTTTGGAAATTGTACAAAAGGACTCTCCGTCGTCTCATTGACATGTTGGAACGGGACCACATGTCAACGGAACATGGTGTGTAATTTCTCGTGCAAAATGCGATCTGGCCATGTTGGCCCGAGGTGCCGCATTAGTTATCGACCTTTATTTTTTTTAACATACAATCTAACTGGATAGCTCCTGTGGTCATCACACATGAGCGGATATATAGGTGGGCTAGGTGGGCAGGCGGCAACAATCTAAGTGCTAAAAGAGTTTATCTCGAAAAAAGAGTTGAACCAATGCTTGGTTTTGTTTGGATTTCCCAACTATGACCATTGGATAGAGTGAGTCAATGGCTTATGTTCAAAGTTATTCTCATAGTACTATAGAATGGTATAGGAACGTGGAGATATTTGGTTGATTTTATATCACTGAATAATATAAAATATTATGAGTGTAGACACTCCACCCCGAGGTTTGTAGCTCCTTCTCGGTCGTCGGGAATCTATGTTCTTCCACTCTTTCGTTTAAGACATGAGCTTTGTTCATCCTGTTGCCGGCACGCGGGACATCTATATGCCTCCATTTTACAAAATCATACTATATGCCTCCATGACACGCGGGACATCTAGCATCAAGGTGGCGTGTCATGCAAGAAAATGGAGATATGCAGTGCGTAAGTGAGTCGTGCACTTCAATGGCACCTAGTACTACGCAATATTTTTTCTCCTTGATGGCACATGAATAGTGCTCGTGCTCAATGACATAGCACGGGATGGTAGCCATGGACATGGTCGGCCCTTTTTGAAGAGAGTACTAATAAATAACTTTGATGTGTCCCGTCAACTCGCAAAACGACGAGAAGCTTGCTTACTATGCCTTCTCACTCGCCAACGCGTGCACGGTGGCTCGCAGCACGAGGAGAAACTTTTGCTTACAAACGGTGGACGTGTAGCAGTTCATTTGGTGTCATATTGCCAGAAGTACTACTGTAGTACCATCATTATTGTTCGACTTCCGGAAGAGGAGAAGAGCCAAGCGCAAGGTCACCTACTAACCTAGTACAGTACTACTATAGCCAAAGCTGGTCCACCTTTTTTGAGCATGGTTAATTAATATAGGAGGCTCTTGCAGCGACACATCATTTAGAGCAAGTACTCTCTTCGTAGGAACAAAGGAAGTGAAACAAAAGTTGGAGTGGATGCTAGATTGCCAATGAAAACATGATTACATAGAGAAAAAAAATCCTATAGCATTCTATCCTATGAATCAAACGACAAATGTAGGAAAATTATGAGGGGGGGGGTTCTCTCCAATAGTGTTCCTTGGCTCGCACCTAGCATCACAGTGGTCGAACTTGGAGTCATTCATCTGGTACACGTGGCATCTCAGATCTGGACACAAGGTGATGCGACCTCTCACTTCCTCCAGCATTTGAAGTGGCGCGCTGGTGGAGGGATAGCATACTCCAATATTAGGTTGGCTCTATGTGATGTGGCAACTTCATATACTAACTGTATGCTGGCTATACTACTACGGTACTCACACTCCAAGAAGTGACTCGAAAACCATCCATAAATTGAGTCTATGACATGCATTTCCAACTGAAATGTACCATTCATTAAATACAACAAGTCATCAACACACAACGACAACGAGGATACATGTTGGATTATAGATTATTTCCAACAAAACATTCTAGCAAATACTAAAGTTTTCATCACACAACAAATAACAAGCAATGAAATTAACTTAAACTCAACCAATCCTCGGCACTGGAAACACTTGCTTTGAACCATAGGTGCTCCGGGAAGGGCCATCTACTGTCAATATCGAGAGAAACGCAGGACTGATCATCCAGGCTGAAGCGGCATATATCAGGACCAGGGTAGGGAACCACCAAAATGTCCGAGGTATAGATACAGCTGCTTCTCATAAATGGTAGTAACGTTGTGTCAACAACAGCTGGATCTCCTTTCACCATCATTGGATAGTTTGGTCCAAGGAAGAGCAAGTTTGCTCCAAGACTATCAATACTGAACCGGGGAGAAGGTTTTGGTGCTCGCACACTAGTATCCGTCCTGAATACCATGCAACGGGTGTTGGAATAGGTCAGGAGAGGGCGACCACGGGAGACAACACCTGCTTCCTCAGTAGTAACAATCTGAGTGCACTGTATACAGACAAGAAGAGGTGATCCATCGGAATTAGTTGCCAAGCGCCACTGAGTATATAAGTTCTGCTCCTCCTCATGCTCGTGATCATCACCATCGTCATCCCCCCCTTGCTTATAATTTTTTTCAAGTATAGGTGGTTGAATGTTCACAAGATCTTGGAAACACAAGAAGAAGGTTAATTAGTAAGGGAAACTTGCTAACCCGCATGCATGTGGATGAAACAATTATAATTATGGTGGAAGACAAACATACCGAAACTACGAGGATCCCATGCAAAAACAGTACCACGAGTGGTGGCAGCAAACACAGGATCCTCGTATTCAATTGCATCACAGTACACATCCGTGTATAGAAACTGATTTTTGAGCAATATCCATCCAGTCGAACCACGAAGGACGGCAACAAGCTTGTCGAAGATAGCAACCACTTGATAGTTCTTGTAATTCCAAGAGCGGTTGGGAGCTCGACAAATTGCTATCTTCAGTAGACGACAGTCACCATGATCGTATTTGAACATATGTAGATCATCTGTGTGCTCAACCTCAGGGCACTCTGAGATTTTTGGAAGTGGACTCCGCTGACGACTGTACACATTCACAAGTTCCCACTCGCAATTGTACCCAACATAAACAACCCAATCTCCATTTGCGCCAGCCCAAGACTTACCCTTAAGCGATGGCATCTTGACATCACACGTATCATTATCAAGCGGCATCAACTTGCACAAGGCGAGGCCTCCGTCGTCCGCGCCCATGCGAACAGGCTTATAGCGAAGAAGATAAGGGAGATCAAACCGCTTCTAGACCCTTGGATTCCTTGTAATGATGTTATTAGTTCAGTCGAGAATGGGCGTGAACGAACCTGCCATGCTAGCCGAGGTGATGACGTCTCACCGATCAATGAGTCCCCCACCATGTAATCTTTCAGATCGGGGCAAGAATAATGGGGTCGTTTCCGGCTTGTTCCCTCCGTGGAGAAGACGATCGAACAATGGAGAAGGAAGGGTGTGCTACCTCTTGAGCACTGCGTTGGTTTTCCCCGAAGAGGAAGGGATGATGCAGCAAAGTAGCGTAAGTATTTCCCTCAGTTTTTGAGAACCAAGGTATCAATCCAGTAGGAGGCTACGCGCGAGTCCCTCGTACCTGCACAAAACAAATAAATCCTCGCAACCAACGCAAATAGGGGTTGTCAATCCCTATAAGGCCACTTACGAGAGTGAGATCTGATAGATATGATAAGATAATATTTTTGGTATTTTTGTGATAAAAGATGCAAAGTAAAATAAAGGAAAAGTAAATAGCAAAGGAAATAACTAAGTAATAGGAGATCAATATGATAAATATAGACCCGGGGGCCATAGGTTTCACTAGTGGCTTCTCTCGAGAGGATAAGTATTCTACGGTGGGTGAACAAATTACTGTTGAGCAATTGACAGAATTGAGCATAGTTATGAGAATATCTAGGTATGATCATGTATATAGGCATCACGTCCGAGACAAGTAGACTGACTCCTTCCTGCATCTAGTACTATTACTCCACTCATCGACCACTATCCAGCATGCATCTAGAGTATTAAGTTAGAAATAGAGTAACGCCTTAAGAAAGATGACATGATGTAGAGGGATAGACTCATGCAATATGAAGAAAACCCCATCTTGTTATCCTCGATGGCAACAATATAATACGTGCCTTGCTGCCCCTACTGTCACTTGGAAAGGACACCACAAGATTGAACCCAAAGCTAAGCACTTCTCCCATTGCAAGAAAGATCAATCTAGTAGGCCAAACCAAACTGATAATTCAAAGAGACTTGCAAAGATAACCAATCATACATAAAAGAATTCAGAGAAGATTCAAATATTGTTCATAGATAGACTTGATCAAAAACCCACAATTCATCGGTCTCAACAAACACACCGCAAAAACAAGATTACATCGAATAGTTCTCCACAAGAGAGGGAGGGAACATTGTATTGAGATACAAAAGGAGAGAAGAAGCCATCAAGCTACAAACTATGGACCAGTAGGTCTGAGGTAAACTACTCACACTTCATCGGAGGGGCTATGGTGTTGATGTAGAAGCCCTCTGTGATCGATGCCCCTCCGGCGGAGCTCCAGAACAGACCCCACGATGGGATCTCATGGATACAGAAAGTTGTGGCGGTGGAATTAGGGTTTTGGCTCCGTTTCTGATCGTTTGGGGGTACGTGGATATATATAGGAGGAAGGAGTATGTCGGTGGAGCAACGGGGGGCCCATGAGGGTGGAGGGTGCGCCTGGGGTAGGCAGGCGCGCCCCCTACCTCGTGGCCTCCTCTTTTCTTTCTTGACGTAGGGTCCAAGTCTCCCGGGTCTTGTTCGTTGAGAAAAACATGTTCCAGAAGGTTTCATTCCGTTTGGACTCCGTTTGATATTCCTTTTCTTCGAAACCCTAAAACAGGCAAAAAAACAGCAATTCTGGGTTGGGCCTCCGGTTAATAGGTTAGTCCCAAAAATAATATAAAAGTGGATAATAAAGCCCAATAATGTCCAAAACAGTAGATAATATAGCATGGAGCAATCAAAAATTATAGATACGTTGGAGACGTATCAAGCATCCCCAAGCTTAATTCCTGCTCGTCCTCGAGTTGGTAAATGATAAAAATAGAATGTTTGATGCGGAGTGCTACTTGGCATAATTTTAATGTAATTCTTCTTAATTGTGGTATGAATATTCAGATCTGAAAGATTCAAGACAAAATTTCATATTGACATAAAAATAATAATACTTCAAGCATACTAACTAAGCAATTATGTCTTCTCAAAATAACATGGCCAAAGAAAGTTCATCCCTACAAAATCATATAGTTTAGTCATGTTTCATTTTCGTCACACAAGAATGCTCTCATCATGCACAACCCCGATGACAAGCCAAGCAATTGTTTCATACTTTAGTAATCTTAAACCTATAAACTTTCACGCAATATATGAGCGTGAGCCATGGACATAGCACTATAGGTGGAATAGAATATAATGAAGGGGTTATGTGGAGAAGACAAAAAAGGAGAAAGTCTCACATCAACAAGGCTAATCAATGGGCTATGGAGATGCCCACCGATTGATGTTAATGCAAGGAGTAGGGATTGCCATGCAACGGATGCACTAGAGCTATAAATATATGAAAGCTCAACAAAAGAAACTAGTGGGTGTGCATCCAACTTGCTTGCTCATGAAGACCTAGGGCACTTGAGGAGGCCCATTGTTGGAATATACAAGCCAAGTTCTGTAATGAAAAATTCCCACTAGTATATGAAAGTGAGAAAACAAGAGACTCTCTATCATGAAGATTATGGTGCTACTTTGAAGCACAAGTGTGGCAAAGGATAGTAACATTGTCCCTTCTCTCTTTTTCTCTCATTTTTATGGCCTTTCTCTTTTTTTATTCCTCACTTGGGACAATGCTCTAGAAAATGATGATCATCACACTTCTATTTATTTACAACTCAATGATTACAACTCGATACTAGAACAAAGATGACTCTATATGAATGCCTCCGGCGGTGTACCGGGATATGCAATGGACCAAGAGTGACATGTATGAAAGAATTACGAACGGTGGCTTTGCCACAAATACTATGTCAACTACATGATCATGCTAAGCAATATGACAATAATGAATGTGTCATGATGAACGGAATGATGGAAAGTTGCATGGCAATATATCTCGGAATGGCTATGGAAATGCCATAATAGGTAGGTATGGTGGTTGTTTTGACGAAGATATAAGGAGGTTTATGTGTGAAAGAGCGTATCATATCACGGGGTTTGGATGCACCAGCGAAGTTTGCGCCAACTCTCAATGTGAGAAAGGGCAATGCACGGTACCGAAGAGGCTAGCAAGGATGGAAGGGTGAGAGCGCGTATAATCCATGGACTCAACATTAGTCATAAAGAACTCACATACTTATTGCAAAAATCTACAAGTCATCAAAAACCTCAGTACTACGCGCATGCTCCTAGGGGGGATAGATTGGTAGGAAAAGACCATCGCTCGTCCCCGACCGCCACTCATAAGGAAGACAATCAAATAACACCTCATGTTTCAAATTTGTTGCATAACGTTTACCATACGTTCATGCTATGGGACTTGCAAACTTCAACACAAGCATTTCTCAATTTCACAACTACTCAACTAGCACGACTTTGACATTATTACCTCTATATCTCAAAACAATCATCAAGCATCAAACTTCTCTTAGTATTCAAAACACTCTAAAGAAAATTTTACTAACTTTGAATACCTAGCATATTAGGATTTTAAGAAAATTATCATGCTATTAAGACTCTCAAAATAATCTAAGTGAAGCATGAGAGATCAATAGTTTCTATAAAACAAATCCACCACCGTGTTCTAAAAGATATAAGTGAAGTACTAGAGCAAAATTATATAACACAAAAGATATAAGCGAAGCACATAGAGTATTCTAACAAATTCCAAAACATGTATGGCTCTCTCAAAAGGTGTGTACAACAAGGATGATTGTAGTAAACTAAAAAGCAAATACTCAAATAATACAAGACGCTCCAAGCAAAACACATATCATGTGGCGAATAAAAATATAGCTCCAAGTAAAGTTACCGATAGAAGTAGACGAAAGAGGGGATGCCTTCTGGGGCATCCCCAAGCTTTGGCTTTTAGGTGTCCTTAGATTATCTTGGGGGTGCAATGGGCATCCACAATCTTAGGCTCTTGCCACTCCTTGTTCCATAACCCATCAAATCTTTACCCAAAACTTGAAAACTTCACAACACAAAACTTAAAGTAGAAAATCTCGTGAGCTCCGTTAGCGAAAGAAAATAAAAGACTACTTCAAGGTACTGTAATGAACTCATTATTTATATATATTTGTGTTATACCTACTGTATTCCAACTTCTCTATGGTTTATAAACTATTTTACTAGCCATAGATTCATCAAAATAAGCAAACAACACACGAAAAACAGAATCTGTCAAAAACAGAACAGTCTGTAGTAATCTGGAGCTAGCGCAAGATCTGGAACCCCAAAAATTCTAAAATAAATTTCTGGAAGTGATGAATTTATCTATTAATCATCTGAAAAATAATTAACTAAATAGCACTTTCCAAATAAAAATGACAGCAGTTCTCGTGAGCGCTAAAGTTTCTGTTTTTTACAGCAAGTTCAACAAGACTTTCCCCAAGTCTTCCCAACGGTTCTACTTGGCACAAACACTAATTAAACACAAAAAACACAAACAAAACAGAGGCTAGATAAATTATTTATTACTAAACAGGAGCAAAAATCAAGGAATAAAAATAAAATTGGGTTGCCTCCCAACAAGCGCTATCGTTTAACACCCCTAGCTAGGCATAACAAGCAAGACTTGATCTAGGTATTGCCATCTTTGGTAGGCAATCCATAAGTGGCTCTCATAATAGATTCATAAGGTAATTTAATTTTATTTCTAGGAAAGTGTTCCATGCCTTTCCTTAATGGAAATTGGAATCTAATATTTCCTTCCTTCATATCAATAATTGCACCAATCGTTCTAAGGAAAGGTCTACCAAAAATAATAGGACATGAAGGATTGCAATCTATGTCAAGAACAATAAAATCTACGGGCACATAATTCCTATTTGCAACAGTAAGAACATCATTAATTCTTCCCATAGGTTTCTTAATAGTGGAATCCGCAAGGTGCAAGTTTAGAGAGCAATCATCAAAATCACGGAAACCTAACAAATCACCCAAAGTCTTTGGAATCGTGGAAACACTAGCACCCAAACCACACAAAGCATAGCATTCATGATCTTTAATTTTAATTTTAATAGTTGGTTCCCACTCATCATAAAGTTTTCTAGGTATAGAAACTTCCAATTCAAGTTTTTCTTCATAAGATTGCATCAAGGCATCAACGATATGTTTAGTAAACGCTTTATTTTGACTATAAGCATGAGGAGAATTTAGCACGGATTGCAACAAGGAAATACAATCAATCAAAGAGCAATTTTCATAGTTAAATTCCTTGAAATCCATAATAGTGGGTTTAGCAACATCTAGGGTTTTAATTTCTTCAATCCCACTTTTATCAAATTTAGCATCAAGATCAACAAATTCTGAATTCTTAGAACGCCTTCTAGGTAAAGGTGGATCAGATTCAGTCCCATCATTATCAAGATTCATATTGCAAAACAAAGATTTAATAGGGGACACATCAATAACTTTTAAATCTTCATCTTTATTTTCATAGGAACCAGAAGAACATGCTCAGGGCCGGTCTTGAGATTTCAGGGGCCCGGGGCGAAACCAAAAGTCGGGGCCCCTTTACATAAACATTATAGGAGTATATATATTATCTCTTAAATGCATTAAAAGAGATATTCTTATCAAATAACGTATACATATTACCTTTCAACCATTTTTAACAATCATTCATAAAATTTCACTTATGATGGGGCCGATAGATCCTCCTTAAAGTTCTCATTTCATTTTTTTCTCTTTTTACCGAATGCATGTATTCTAGTCGACATGATAATATGCACTACTAAAATACAAAAATTAAATTACGTCAAAATCTTGAACACTGCAACCTATGTATCATGCATGTGAACATAAATAAATTACTCAATTAGCAATATAGATATAGGAAGTAGATACTAGTCTGACGTTACCTCGGATTGATCGGAGCAACGTTGACCACCTGATCAGGCAATCGCCATGATGCGATTTGGACTGACATGAGATAGGAGGCGCTTGACGATTTGCATCACCTGGGGACTGGAGAGTCGCGTAGTTCGCCGGCGCGCAAATTGTGACCTACATCTGCAACGTCGGATCTCCGGCTGCCACCATGGCCGTCGTCAGATAGAACTGCATGGGCCACCAGCTATGAAGTCCAGCATCAATGTCACTCCCTCATCCATCCCCACCGCCGGCTTGCCGCGAGAGGAAGGGAAACAAGGAACGACGTCTGCCTTCGGTTTGTTCGGTTCGTCCATGAGCACGCGAGATCGAGGAATAGATATTTTCTTAGGAATAGATCGAGGAATAGATGAATAGGGAATATCGTCACGATTAGAAGGAAATCCGAGGAAGGGCAACGTGTACACGCTGGCAGATCGACCGACGAGACAAGGAATCAGCGGCTCCCTGTGCTAGCTATGCATCGGAGGACAACGCGTACAGGCCTTTTGTGCATGCGCTGCCCTGCATCCATGGGCCTTCGTGCTCATGCTAGCTGGGTGGGGGCCCCTAGACTTTGGGGGGCCCGGGGCGGCCGCCCCCTCTACCCCCCCTCAGGGTCGGCCTTGAACACGCTCTTATAAAGGCATCTTTCTTAGCACGCATCCTAGCGGTTCTTTCTTTGCACTCATCAATGGAAATTCTCATGGCTTTGAGAGACTCATTGATATCATGCTTAGGTGGAATAGATCTAAATTTCAAAGAATCAACATCAAGAGAAATTCTATCAACGTTCCTAGCCAAATCATCAATCTTAAGCAATTTTTCTTCAATCATAGCAGTAAAATTCTTTTGCGAAGTAATAAATTATTTAATATTAGATTCAAAATCAGAGGGCATCTTATTATAATTTCCATAAGAATTGTTGTAGGAATTACCATAATCATTAGAGGGATTACTAGGATGAGGCCCAGGATTAAAATTTCCTCCATACGCGTTGTTACCAAAATTGTTCCTACCAACAAAATTCACATCCATAGATTCATTATTATTCTCAATCAAAGTAGACAAGGGCATATCATTAGGATCAGAAGAAACACTCTTATTAGCAAATAATTTCATAAGTTCATCCATCTTTCCACTCAAAACATTAATTTCTTCTATCGCATGCACCTTTTTATTAGTAGATCTTTCAGTATGCCATTGAGAATAATTAACCATAATATTATCTAGGAGTTTAGTAGCTTCTCCTAAAGTGATTTCCATAAAAGTGCCTCCCGCGGCCGAATCTAAAAGATTTCTAGAAGCAAAATTCAATCCGGCATAAAAATTTTGTATAATCATCCACAAATTTAAACCATGACTAGGGCAATTACGTATTATGAATTTCATTCTCTCCCGAGCTTGTGCAACATGTTCATGATCAAGTTGCTTAAAATTCATAATATCGTTTCAAAGAGAGATGATCTTAGCGGGAGGAAAATACTTAGAGATAAAAGCACCTTTGCACTTGTTCCATGAATCAATACTATTTTTAGGCAAAGACGAAAACCAAGCTTTAGCATGATCTCTAAGCGAAAAAGGGAATAACTTCGATTTAACAATATCATTATCCACATCTTTCTTCTTTTGCATGTCACACAAATCAATGAATCTATTTAGATGGGTAGCGGCATCTTCACTAGGAAGGCCGGAAAACGGATCTTTCATGACAAGATTCAGCAAAGCAGTATTAATTTCATAAGATTCAGCATCGGTAAGAGGAGCAATCGGAGTGCTAATAAAATCATTGTTGTTGGTATTGGTGAAGTCACACAATTTAGTATTATCTTGAGCCATCGTGACAAGCAAGCAAACTAACACACAAGCAAACAAAAAGCAAGCGGGCAAAAAGAGGCAAATAGAGAAAGAGAGGGAGGATAGAGAGAGAGAGGGCGAATAAAACAGCAAGGGTGAAGTGGGGGAGAGGAAAACGAGAGGCAAATGGCAAATAATGTAATGCGGGAGGTAAGGGTATGTGATGGGTACTTGGTATGTTGACTTTTGCGTAGACCTCCCCGGCAACGACGCCAGAAATCCTTCTTGCTACCTCTTGAGCACTGCGTTGGTTTTCCCCAAAGAGGAAGGGATGATGCAGAAAAGTAGCGTAAGTATTTCCCTCAGTTTTTGAGAACCAAGGTATCAATCCAGTAGGAGGTTACGCGCGAGTCCCTCATACCTGCACAAAACAAATAAATCCTCGCAACCAACGCAAATAGGGGTTGTCAATCCCTATAAGGCCACTTACGAGAGTGAGATCTGATAGATATGATAAGATAATATTTTTGGTATTTTTGTGATAAAAGATGCAAAGTAAAATAAAGGCAAAGTAAATAGCAAAGGAAATAACTAAGTAATAGGAGATCAATACGATAAAGATAGACCCGGGGGCCATAGGTTTCACTAGTGGCTTCTCTCGAGAGCATAAGTATTCTATGGTGGGTGAACAAATTACTGTTGAGCAATTGACAGAATTGAGCATAGTTATGAGAATATCTAGGTATGATCATGTATATAGGCATCACGTCTGAGACAAGTAGACCGACTCCTGCCTGCATCTACTACTATTACTCCACCTCATCGACCGCTATCCAGCATGCATCTAGAGTATTAAGTTAAAAATAGAGTAACGCCTTAAGCAAGATGACATGATGTCGAGGGATAGACTCATGCAATATGAAGAAAACCCCATCTTGTTATCCTCGATGGCAACAATACAATATGTGCCTTGCTGCCCCTACTGTCACCGGGAAAGGACACCGCAAGATTGAACCCAAAGCTAAGCACTTCTCCCGTTGCAAGAAAGATCAATCTAGTAGGCCAAACCAAACTGATAATTCAAAGAGACTTGCAAAGATAATCAATCATACATAAAAGAATTCAGAGAAGATTCAAATATTGTTCATAGATAGACTTGATCATAAACCCACAATTCATCAGTCTCAACAAACACACCGCAAAAAGAAGATTACATCGAATAGTTCTCCACAAGAGAGGGGGAGAACATTGTATTGAGATCCAAAAGAGAGAAGAAGCCATCAAGCTACTAACTATGGACCCATAGGTCTGAGGTAGACTACTCACACTTCATCGGAGGGGCTTTGGTGTTGATGTAGAAGCCCTCCGTGATCGATGCCTGTTCCGGCGGAGCTCCGGAACAGGCCCCAAGATGGGATCTCGTGGATACAGAAAGTTGCGGCGGTGGAATTAGGGTTTTGGCTCCGATTTTGATCGTTTGGGGGTACGTGGATATATATAGGAGGAAGGAGTACATCGGTGGAGCAACAGGGGGCCCACGAGGGTGGAGGGCGCGCCTGGGGTAGGCAGGCGCGCCCCCTACCTCGTGGCCTCCTCTTTTCTTTCTTGAGGTAGGATCCAAGTCTCCCGGGTCTTGTTCGTTGAGAAAATCACGTTCCTGAAGGTTTCATTCCGTTTGGACTCCGTTTGATATTCCTTTTCTTCGAAACCCTAAAATAGGCAAAAAAAACCAGCAATTCTGGGCCGGGCCTCCGGTTAATAGGTTAGTCCCAAAAATAATATAAAAGTGGATGAAAAAGCCCAATAATGTCCAAAATAGTAGATAATATAGCATGGAGCAATCAAAATTTATAGATACGTTGGAGACGTATCAAGGTGAAGGCAAATGGAGGAGGGAGGAAGAGCGTGCGACATCAGTTCCAAATCGAGAGGGAAAGGCGAAGAGTCGGTGGATGGTTGCCAGTTTGCCATGGTACACGAAGAGGCGCCCTGGCCTACACGTCCTTTCGGAAATTGTACAAAAGGACTCGCCTTCGTCTCACTGACATGTTGGAATGGGACCACATGTCAACGAATCATGGTGTGTAATTTCTCGTGCAAAATGCGATCTGGCCGCGTTGGCCCGAGGTGCCGCACTATTTCTCGACTTTATTTTTTTAATGGCGTGCTATTCAGTTTTGAAGCACGACTAACTGGTACTGTTTGCAGAGAAAATATAAACTACTCTACCACTACTCCACCTCTAGTACTAGTAGTATAAAAAAGATATATAGGGTGGAGCTTCAGAGCTTTCTTGCTAAGGGCTGCCCACTTGCTTCTCACACTATCACCCTCTCACCAGATCTAAAAAAGACGGCCTCTCTCTCCCTCCTCACCGGTAGTCACAGATCCACCGGGGAAGAAAAGGACGTGCAACATTGACGCACTCGTCGTCGGCGAACGAGGACACGCACTGACGACAAGGCCGTCCTCTTAGACCTAGCGCCCGCGCGGGATGGCCTCCGTCCCCAAGCTCGCTGCCATAGTGCATGCGGAGGACGACGACCACGAGCGAAGCCACTTCCCGCCGACCCTCGGGTATGCTACCTCTTTTCGAACCATACCCTTGTTCTATTGCCCCATCTGCCATGTCGCTGCATGTGGATATTTTTCCACTCCACCATCTTCCCAATTTGCTATCCTCTGCTCTGCTGGTCATGCAGACAAAAACCTTAATTTGCACTATTAAAGGAAACCCTACTTCATGCAGACTAATCCATGTCTGGGTTGAATAAGGAAAGGATGGGAGACTGTACTGTCCAAGAGAGTAGGCATCGAACCCTCATCTAGGTTGAAAAGGGGAAAATCAGTAGCTAAGGAACGAGTGTCGTGTCTCTTGGTTGAAGAAGGGTAGAAAGGCATGACAACGCAATAGAGAATGACCAGGTCGATCGGTTTGTTGTCCTCACATAGGAAAAAGGTGGCTAAACATAACAAAAATGGGACGTAATCCACATATGCTGCCTGGATATTTGTTGCTCTAGGCAACCATACCTCCCTCACCACTCTATGCGTCCGTGGAGGTACATCGTACTGGTGCGCCCACTGTCCGAATGGGCCTCCCATGCTCTTAGTGTCACTTTTTTTGTTGTTAGTATAACACCAGCAGTCAAGTCAATCAATGCTACTGCTAAAGTGATGCCACATTTAATTAATGCCGCACTCAGTCTAATGCCACCGATAAATTTAAGCAATGCAATTTAATGTCACTGGATTATTTGAGGGTTAGCTGTTGATTGTGGATGTATTAAAGATTTTTCAGCTAAGGCATTCTAATGCTATTGCACAGCCAGTATACCAACGATGAAACTTGTTACTACCTTCAGATTTTTGCACTGTTAATGCTTATAGATTACATACCTCACTTTCATGAGATAAGTTAATTTTTTTGTACAGTGACACCAAAATTCCAAGGCACTGATGTCATTTTATTTTGGTTAAAGTGCACAAAAAATTAAGAAGACAAGAGGAAAGGTCAAGAGTGGGCACCTCCTCCTCCGGCTGTTCTCTTGATTCGTTTATCAAGTTTTTATGTTTGATCGATTATCAAGATTGGGATAACAATTTTTAAGGTCCCCCCGAGTTCGAAATGATATTTACCTCAAAGGTACATGGTTTGCAATGTTTTTATACTATCATTAGTTAATAATGCTAGTTACCTTCAAACTTTTGTATTTGGTTTAATGCTCATGCACAGCTAGTATACCAATGCTGAAATGTGTTACCTTTACATTTTGTATTGTTAATTCTTATAGAAATCTTCCAGTGCCAGAGTTTATTGAAATCTGTTCAGTAAAACCATTGTACTATACCCTCTAATAAAATAACTACTCTACTATTGCACTAGCCACTGGATTAGTGTATATTTGTAGTATTCGAAATTTCGAATGGTGTTGCATTAGCGTATGGACATAAATAAAGTGTGGCAAGCTTTCCCAGATATGTGCTCAAGAAAACTACTAGCTATTTTTCTAAATACTAGTAGACGTTTGGGTACTTTAAACTGAACCGCGAAAATGTCTTATATTAAGGAACAGAGGGAGTAGAGTTCACTCAAATTATCCCGGTAAAGCTAGTCACACCTTTTTTAAAATTAATGTCCATTATGTTATCGGAGGAGGTCTGCAAGTTTGTCTCTAATGCCTGTCGGCTACATACCTGACATCATGATGTAATGTTAAGTCATTTCCTTTTTGTACAGTGTCACTGAATTGTCAAGGCGGTGATGGCATTTTATTTTAGTTGAACTGCACAAAATATGCTTAAAAGAAGAGTAAAGGTTAGGAATCGATCATTCTTTCAGAAAGAACTATATATGCCTTTCTGACATCAACCTTTGTTGCCTTATTTATTCCTTCAAACAGGTGGTTAGAAACAGTCTTGCTACCTTTTCCCATTAAGAAATTGGAATGCTTATATTTGTGAGTCTATGCTTCAACTAGTGCCACTTTTATAGTAATCACACTTTCAATATCTATGCAAACAAGGATGCTCGATTTTAGTAGAACTGCACAAAAAGTCCAACTGGTTCAACATTAGGAGCATGTTTTCTTCCAAACCTTTATATCCAATTGGTGGCACTATGAGCTGTTCATTAAAAAGGTACATGGTTTTCTACTATCTTGCTACTCTTTTTGTACTGTCATTAGATAGTAATACTAGTGGTTTGCATGTGAATTTATTGGCAGGGTGGACCTACATTGGAGGTGCAGGACAGGATTCAATGATTGGATGCTCAATTTCGGTTGTATCGATTTCACCTCTTCCATCACTGCGAACATGGATATCCTTGGTCTGATGAAGAATAGGCGCTATATTTCTGCTCTGAACAAGCAAATCAATTCAGTATGAAATTGTCCAGGGCAAAACATGACTGTATCAAATTGTCCAGTGCAAAACATGACAGATGCTAAGCGGAAGAGACATGTTTAAACCGAAAATACAAGGTGGGGTATATGTTTACTAGCTGCTTGATATTTGTGCAGACAGAGATGTCTGCCTGTTGCTATTTGGCAAACACACAAAGTGACCGCAATTTTGGTTGAATTGCACAAGAGAATAGTATAGTCACTGCATGCAGTGCCATTTGAAAATAGACACAGAAAGATTGGTTAGTCACTTCATGGACTGCAGAAAAGTAGTACTATAATATTTATTGGACAACACTAGGTGCTTCATTGCTTTGGTCCGATTATAAAATGGGCATCATTTTGCCTAAGTTAAAGTTTGTATTCCAAAAATAGTCTCACCGTGTGATCAAGAGAAGACCAAATCATATTGAAGTGGATGTTCCTCCATCATGTGTGGTTCATTCTCATGGTTCCAGCTGTTGGTGAAACCACTTACGTTTGCAAGAGGAATTGTAGAATTCACAAACAAATTTGTATTTCAGTCTGTACTGAATTTTGGCCAAGAGAAGCATCCATGTTAGTAGGAAGAACATATGGTTTTTCTAGATCTTTGCTTTTGGAGCTACATATTTGTATATGATGTGTGAATCATTGAGATGCATTAACATGTTGATCTGATGTATGGGAATCGTACTAGTTGGTTTTAGTTGCGGCTGATCTTTGTTTTTCGAGCTACATATTTGTATATGATCTGTGAATCATTGAAATGCATTAACAGTTCCTTATATCTGTTCGCTCAGTGTTTACAAGTTACTGATCGATCACTAGCTAGCCTACTAATGCGCTCCTGGCTGTTTTAGTTGCGATGCAAGATCTGAAGTGGCAGTTTTTTGAATAAAAATGCCTACCTCTGAAGAAACTGACAAGCTTCTCTGAAGAAAATGCCATGCGAATCTGAAGAAACTGCCAGTGAAAACGTTCGCAAATGCCTTATCTCCCAGCTAAAGTTCATCAACTAATGCCCTCGGCTGCGACTCGTTGCATGCTGCTCCGCGTACTGGCTGCGAGCGATTTTGAGTGCCCGCATGCAGCCGGCCGTAATTAAGGCAGCCAACTGATGCGAAAAAGATGCGCTTTAATTGTTGCGGGCCTTTTAAATCCATGGAATCATTATTCACAAGGAGCAAGGGAGATGATTCGAGTGCACTCGTTAGACCGTTGATAACCCACAAGTATAGGGGATCAATTGTAGCCTCTTTCGATAAGTAAGAGTGTCGAACCCAACGAGGAGCTAAAGGTAGAACAAATATTCCCTCAAGTTCTATCGACCACCGATACAACTCTACGCATGCTTAACGTTCGCTTTACCTAGAACAAGTATGAAACTAGAAGTACTTTGTAGATGTTTTTGGATAGGTTTGCAAGATAATAAAGAGCACGTATATAGAAGGTAGGGGCTGTTTAGATAAAGAAGCAATAAAGTTAGTATAGAGAGTGTGGAAAAGTGGTGGTAGGAGTTGCGAAATTGTCCCTAAGCAATTGACTACGTTACTAGACAGATAGCAAGTTTTATGTGGGAGAGGCCACTGCTAGCATGCCATCCCTGACTTGGAATTGTATGAACTTATGATTGGAACTATTAGCAAGCATCCGCAACTACTAACGTTCATTAAGGTAAAACCCAACAATAGCATTAAGATATATTGGTCCCCCTTCAATCCTGTATGCATCAATTTCTAGTCTAGGCTGAAGTTTCTGTCACTCTTGCCCTCCAATACATAGTCCTATCAACATACAACTAACCCTATGGTGTGATCCACGCGCATGCTCATATGATGGGCACCAAAGGACAGAAACATAACCACAAGCAAATTAAATCAATCATAGCAATTCATCAACCACCGATAGAACAACGAAAATCTACTCACACATCATAGGATGGCAACACATCATTGGATAATAATGTGAAGCATAAAGCACCATGTTCAAGTAGAGGGTACAGCGGGTTGCGAGAGAGTGGACCGCTGTAGATAGATGGTGGAAGGTGATGGAGATGTTGGTGAAGATCGCGGTGATGATGATGGCCCTGGCGGCGTTCTTGCGCCACCGGAGGCGAGGGGGAGAGAGCCCCCCTCCTTCTTCATCTTCCTTGACCTTCTCCCTAGATGGGAGAAGGGTTTCCCCTTTGGTCCATGGCCTCCATGGCATGGGAGGGGTGAGAGCCCCTCCAAGATTGGATCTATCTCTCTGTCTCTCTCTGTTTCTGCATTTTTAGATTCTTCCCTTTCACCTTTCTTATATTCCCGGAGATCCGTAACTCTGATAGGGCTGAAATTTTAACACGGTCACTATCCAGATATTAGCTTTCTTACAGCGAAAGAAGAGCATCAACCGCCTTACGGGGTGGCCACGAGGGCCCAGGGCGCGCCTGCCCCCCTGGGGCACGCCCCATTGCCTCGTGGCCCCCTCTAGCATCGTCTCGCTTGATTTTTCTTCCCAAAAATCATAAATATTCCAAAAAAACTCGGTCATTTTTTATCCCGTTTGGACTCCGTTTGATATGGATTTACTACGAAACAAAAAACTTTCAACAAACAGGAACTGGCGCTAACACTGGATTAATATGTTAGTCCCAAAAATAGTATAAAAAGTTGCCAAAAGTATATGAAAGTTTTAGAATATTGGCATGGAACAATCAAAAATTATAGATACGATGGAGACGTATCAGCATCCCCAAGCTTAATTCTTGCTCGTCCTCGAGTAGGTAAATGATCAAAAAGATAATTTTTGATGTGGAATGCTACCTAGCATAATCTTGGTCATGTATCTAATCATGGCATGAATATTAAGACACGAGTGATTCAAAGAAATAGTCTATCATTTGACATTAAGACAATAATACTTCAAGCATACTAATAAAGCAATCATGTCTTTTCAAAATAACATTGCCAAAGAAAGTTATCCCTACAAAATCATATGGTCTGGCTATGCTCCATCTTCACCACACAAAATATTCAAATCATGCACAACCCTGATGACAAGCCAAGCAATTGTTTCATACTTTTGACGTTCTCAAACCTTTTCAACTTTCACACAATACATGAGCATGAGCCATGGACATAGCACTATAGGTGGAATATAATATGATGGTGGAGGTTGTGTGGAGAAGACAAAAAGGAGAAAGTCTCACATCGACGCGGCTAATCAACGGGCTATGGAGATGCCCATCAATTGATGTCAATGTGAGGAGTAGGGATTGCCATGCAACAGATGCACTGAGAGTTATAAATGTACGAAATCTCAAACTGGAAACTAAGTGGGTGTGCATCCAACTTGCTTGCTCATGAAGACCTCGGGCATTTGAGGAAGCCCATCATCGGAATATACAAGCCAAGTTCTATAATGAAAATCCCCACTAGTATATGAAAGTAATTACTCAATGAGACTCTCTATATGAAGAACATGGTGCTACTTTGAAGCACAAGTGTGGTGAAAGGATAGTAACATTGCCCCTTCTCTCTTTTTCTCTCATTTTTTTCTATTTTTGTTTTGTTTTGGTGGGTTTCTTTGGCCTCTTGTTTTATTCGGGCTTCTTTGGCCTCTTTTATTTATAACCTCACATGGGACAATGTTCTAATAATGATGATCATCACACTTTTATTTACTTACAACTCAATATTACAACTCGATGTCTAGAACAAAGATATGACTCTATATGAATGCCTCCGGCAGTGTACTGTGATGTGCAATGATCTAGCGTAGCTATGACATCAAAAAAACGGACAAGCCATGAAAACATCATGCTAGCTATCTTACGATCATGCAAAGCAATATGACAATAAATGCTCAAGTCATATATATGATGATGATGGAAGTTGCATGGCAATATATCTCGGAATGGCTATGGAAATGGCATGATAGGTAGGTATGGTGGCTGTTTTGAGGAAGATATAAGGAGGCTTATGTGTGATAGAGCATATCGTATCACGGGGTTTGGATGCACCAGCGAAGTTTGCACCAACTCGCGAGGTGAGAAAGGGCAATGGACGGTACTGAAGAAGCTAGCAATGATGGAAGGGTGAGAGTGCGTATAATCCATGGACTCAACATTAGTCATAAAGAACTCACATACTTATTGCAAAAATCTATTCGTCATTGAAACAAAGTACTACGCACATGCTCCTAGGGGGATAGATTGGTAGGAAAAGACCATCGCTCGTCCCCGACCGCCACTCATAAGGAAGACAATCAATAAATAAATCATGCTCCGACTTCGTCACATAACGGTTCACCATACGTGCATGCTACGGGAATCACAAACTTCAACACAAGTATTTCTACAATCCACAACTACACACTAGCATGACTCTAATATCACCATCTTTATATCGCAAAACTATTGCAAGGAATCAAACATATCATATTCAGTGATCTACAATTTTTATGTAGGATTTTATAGCTAACCATGTGAACGACCAATTCCTGTCATCTCTCTAAATAGATATAAGTGAAGAAGGAGAGTTTAATTCTTTCTAAAAAAGATATGCCCATGCTCTAACAAATATAAGTGAAGCAAAAGAGCATTCTACAGATGGCGGTTTTCTATGTGAAGAGAAACAGGCAATCCAAACTTCAAATGATATAAGTGAAGCACATGAAGCATTCTATAAAGCCATACTCAAAAGATATAAGTGAAGTGCAAAGAGCATTCTATAAATCAACCAAGGACTATCTCATACCAGCATGGTGCATAAAAGAAAAGTGGAAACTAAATGCAAAATATGCTCCATGATTTACGCATATCATGTGACGAATAAAAATATAGCTCCAAGTGAAATTACCGATGATCGTTAGAAGATAGAGGGGATGCCTTCCGGGGCATCCCCTAGATTGGTTGCTTGGGAGTCCTAGAATATTTCCTTGGGGTGCCTCGAGCATCCCCAAGATTAGGGTCTTTCCACTCCTTATTCCTTCATTCATCGTGATCTCTCCCAAAACTTGAAAACTTCAATCACACAAAACTCAACAGAAAGCTCGGTAAGATCCGTTAGTATAATAAAGCAAATCGGTACTCTAAGTACTATTGTAAACCAATTCATATTTTGTTTTTGCATTGTAGTACTGTAATATAACTTTTCCATGGCTTAATCCACTGATAGGAATCGATAGTTTCATCAGAACAAGCAAACTATGCATCAAAAACAGAATCTGTCTAAAACAGAACAGTCTGTAATAATATGAACATTCACCATACCTCTGGTAATCCAAAAATTCTACCAAAATTAGGAAAAATAAAAAATGTGTATAGGAAGACAGTGCAAAATGTTTCAGAACCGTTTGACGTTCCAGCAAAGAATGTAAAATCGCGCACTACAGCCAAAGTTTCTTTCCTGCACCATACAAACCAACAAGTAATCTAAAACATCCTAAAGGCAAACGTTGGCACATTATTTTTATTTTTAAACCTTATAAAAGCACACAACAGAAATAAATGACTCTCTAAAACTTCTGGGTTGTCTCCCTGGCAGCGCTTTCTTTAAAGCCATTAAGCTAGGCATATAGTGCTCGAGTAATGGATCCACCCGGATCCCAGGGTATATCAAAGCCAATTTTAATTAACAATGATTTGTAATTTAGTAGTGAGCACAAAGTAACATATATCATGTAATGACAAAGTCTAACTCTCTTCCTATGCATTGGCATGTCATAAAAGAACAATTCATGCACACAAAGTAAAGGCCAATGAATAGCATAAACAGTTTCTTGCAATTTTTTCGTGTTGGAAACATAAAGAGGCGGAGATGTAGTTCCTATCTCATAATAATTGCAAGTAGGAGCATCAAGCACATGCATATTATATCTATTAAAATCATCATGTGTAATAGTAAAATGCAACCCATCAATATAATCCTTAATAAGGGTAAACTTCTCCGATATAGTGTAGTTGGGAGAATTCAAAAAGATAATAGGACTATCATGCGTGGGTGCAATAGCAAAAATTTCATGTTTAACATAAGGAACTATAGCAAGTTCATCTCCATAAGCATAATTCATATTGGCATCTTGGCCACATGCATAGCAAGCATCATTAAAAAGGGATATTTCAAAAGAATCAATGGGATCATAATAGTTATCATAGCAACTATCCTTCGGTAAGCACGAAGGGACATTAAACAATGTATGAGTTGAAGAATTACTCTCATTGGAAGGTGGGCACGGTTGATAAATCCGCTCTTCCTCCTTTTGTTCTTCGCTCTCCTCCTCATCTTTTTCATCCAATGAGCTCATAATGTCATTATTTTCTTCTTCCATAGACTCTGCAAAATATTAGTCTCTTCTTGGACAGCGGAGGACTCCTCAATATATGGTTTAACATAGGCATTATAAGCATAATTATCATAACAATATTCAAGTATGGCAAAATTTTCAGATTTGTAAAGAGTAGCATCATACTTTTCAATGAAAGAAGCAATTTCATAAGCACCCTGAAAAGAAACAAATTCTTCCATTTGTTGAACGTCATAGTAATTATAAACACCCTTAGCATATGAAGATACGATTCCATTATCACTAAACTCACATTGGTAGGGAAGGTGTTTCTTAGGGTTTTCAGAACAGCAAGTAACATCATATATTTCACATAAATTCCAAGCATAACATTGCAAACGATGAATTTGATCCAATAAAAGTTTCCCTTTCTGAGATAAGCGGTGTCACACATAACAAGCATGCTCATCTAAAGATTTGCCCTCAACTAAGCTAGTTGGGGTTTCAGCACGAGCACAAAGGGATCGAAGATGATCCAAGTAAAAAGCTTCAGGAGTGTGATACATTTTGAGTGGTTCTTCAACCATTGGTTCAGTAGGTACAACTAATTTTTTTGGTATTTTGCGTTTCCTACCCATAACTAAAGATAGAAAACAACTTAGAACAACAAATAAAAACTAATTAGTGATAAAGCAAACAAGCACACACGAGAATATTCACCCCACGCTATTGCTCCCTGGCAACAGCGCCGGAACAAGGTCTTGATAACCCACAAGTATAGGGGATCAATTGTAGCTTCTTTCGATAAGTAAGAGTGTCGAACCCAACGAGGAGCTAAAGGTAGAACAAATATTCCCTCAAGTTCTATCGACCACCGATACAACTCTACGCATGCTTAACGTTCGCTTTACCTAGAACAAGTATGAAACTAGAAGTACTTTGTAGATGTCTTTTGATAGGTTTGCAAGATAATAAAGAGCACGTATATAAAAGGTAGGGGCTGTTTAGATAGAGAAGTAATAAAGTTAGTATAGCGAGTGTGGAAAAGTGGTGGTAGGAGTTGCGAAATTGTCTCTAAGCAATTGACTACGTTACTAGACCGATAGCAAGTTTAATGTGGGAGAGGCCACTGCTAGCATGTCATCCCTGACTTGGAATTCTATGAACTTATGATTGCAGCTATTAGCAAGCATCCGCAACTACTAACGTTCATTAAGGTAAAACCCAACCATAGCATTAAGATATATTGGTCCCCCTTCAATCCTGTATGCATCAATTTCTATGCTAGGCTGGAATTTTTATCACTCTTGCCCTCCAATACATAGTCCTATAACACATACAACTAACCCTATGGTGTGATCCACGCGCGCGCTCATATGATGGGCACCAAAGGACAACAACATAACCACAAGCAAATTAAGTCAATCATAGCAATTCATCAACCACCGATAGGACAACGAAAATCTACCCAGACATCATAGGATGGTAACACATCATTGGATAATAATATGAAGCATAAAGCACCATGTTCAAGTAGAGGGTACAGCGGGTTGCGGGAGAGTGGACTGCTGTAGATAGATGGGGGAAGGTGATGGAGATGTTGGTGAAGATGGCAGAGGTGTTGGTGAAGATCGCGGTGATGATGATGGCCCCTCGCGGCGTTCCGGCGCCACCGGAAGCGAGGAGGAGAGAGCCCCCCCCCCCCACCTTCTTCTTCTTCCTTGACCTTCTCCCTAGATGGGATAAGGGTTTCCCCTCTGGTCTATAGCCTCCATAGCATGGGAGGGGCGAGAGCCCCTCCGAGATTGGATCTCTCTCTCTGTTTCTCTTTGTTTCTGCGTTTTTAGATTCTGCCCTTTCACCGTTTCTTATATTCCCGGAGATCCGTAACTCAGATTAGGCTGAAATTTTAACACAATCTCTTTCCGGATATTAGCTTTCTTGCGGCGAAAGAAGGGCATCAACCGCCTTACGGGGTGGCCACGAGGGCCCAGGGCGCGCCTGCCCCCCTGGGGCGTGCCCCCTGCCTCGTGGCCCCCTCGGGCATCGTCTCACGTTGATTTTTCTTCCAAAAAATCATATATATTCCAAAAAAATATCCATCAGTTTTTATCCCGTTTGGACTCCGTTTGATATGGATTTACCGCGAAACAAAAAACATGCAACAAATAGGAACTGGCACTGGGCACTGGATCAATATGTTAGTCCCAAAAATAGTATGAAAAGTTACCAAAAGTATATGAAAGTTGTAGAATATTGGCATGGAACAATCAAAAATTATAGATACGACGGAGACGTGTCAACCGTCATGCCGGCATGCGAACCAACACGGACAGGACGAGACGGCACAGTCAGAATTTCAGTTTCTCTAGTTTTCCACGGCAAGCCGGTGCGCTAAGCCATGCCTGCTTAATTATGCATTGAATTCCGATGACCGTCGCGCTACCTTCCGCCTATAAGTACTATTTCTCGGCCTTCTATTGTGGCACCGTGACCCAACTCGCCCTATCCTCATAAGCCCCCACCGGCCCGACGTCGCTCGCCACTTATCCTCGCTCTCTCCACGTCCGCCATGCCCCCGCTCGTCTGCGATAGGCGAGGCCGGAGGTGGTCACCGCCGGAACTAGTGTTCGGTTTTTCACCGGAAAGCAAACGGAGGGAGGAGACATTCTATCGGTCTTTAGATGGTAATGCGGAGATTGATGACTTGTTGGAGCGTGACCGCCTGGCAGAGGAGCAGGAGTTGTTGGAGCGCGACCGCTTGGTGGAGGAGCAGTGTATCACCGATTTGCGCCGCTAGCGGGACATGGAGCAGCAGCGCACCGACGCTCTGAGTCGCGAGCAGAGCTCCCGCACCTGGGCTGACTACGTGGAGGCCGGCGCCCGGCAAGTAGCCCTGGAGGCTGTCAGGCACGCACGCGTTCGCGACGCTGATTTTTACTACCAGCTCGTGTAGCGACCCGACCTCAAACAGCCAAGTCTCTGTGCTTCAGTGTCATCCCTGGATCGGTAATGCTGACACACACAGTACTCGAGGATTTGTAACAGAGTAGTAATCACACACTTATTACATCGAATGTCTCCAAAGAGAACTTATTACAATAAATATGGCTTAAGGTCATCTAATACGATAACAGCGGAAGGCTAGGAAGATAAAGTGAGTCCATCAACTCCATCGGCATAGCCGAGCTGCACGGCAATGACCTAACAAACCTTACTCCTCGTCTGAAAAGTCTGCAACATAATACGTTGCAGCCCGAAAATGGGTCAGCACATGGAATATGCTGGCAAAGTAACACATAGAGCAAGAACAGAATAATGCTATCACTACATGCATATTTGGCTAGTGGAAAGCTCTATGGTTATAGTTTTTGCGAAAAGCCAATTTTTCCCTACAACAAAGGAATAAATTTTAATTTAACTATTATGGTAGTTGAAACATCATTGAGAAGGTTCCTCCAACTCAATCCCAATTAAAGTAATTATCAACCCAACAATATTAATTTAGAGTGATGAGATACTTAAGATACTCCAAGTACTAGATACTCAAGATGTCCATAACCGGGGATGTCGGTGTCAAAACCGGCGGATCTCGGGTAGGGGGTCCCGAACTGTGCGTCTAGGATCGATGGTAACAGGAGGCAGGGGACACGAAGTTTTACCCAGGTTCGGTCCCTCTTGATGGAGGTAAAACCCTACGTCCTGCTTGATTAATATTGATGATATGGGTAGTACAAGAGTTGATCTACCACGATATCGTAGAAGCTAAACCCTAGAAGCTAGCCTATGGTATGATTGTATGTATATATTGTATATCTATCGACTAGCCTGGCCTCAGTTTATATAATGCACCGGAGGCCTAGGATAACAAGAGTCCTAGCCGAATACGCCGGTGGGGAGAAGTCCTTGTCTTGATCGCCAAGTCTTGTGGAATCTTCCTTGTATGCGGCAGCTGTCCGAACTGGCCCATGAGTATACGGCCATGGGGGTCCTCGGCCCAATCTAATAGATCGGGAGACGACGTGGTGAGTACCCCCTAGTCCAGGACACCGTCAGTAGCCCCCTGAACCGGTCTTCAAGTTAGGGACGCTCCTCGATTCTTCCGAACTGTTCTTCATCTTCGGTTGCCGGTCTTGAAAACTGGTTCAACAAATCTTCTTTATCTTCGATCTTGAGGATCGCCGAAATGCATTCGACGAGTTTACACATCGGGTATCCGAGGAGCCCCTTTAAGTTTCCGGCCTTTATCAATGCCTTGTTTATTTTTATGCCACACCTCGGGTTTGAAGTTGTTCCCGGGAGGCAGGGTCCTCTTGCGTCCGAGCTCCAACGCCGGACTGCATTCGAGGTGTCTTTTGCAGCCGAGCACCAACGCCGGACCGCTTCCCAGCTCTAGCGCTGGAATGTATCCGAGCTCCAACGCCGGACTATGTATCCGAGCTCCAACGCCGGACTGTATATCCGAGCTCCAATGCCGAAATATATCCGAGTTCCAACGTCGGACTGTGTCCAGGCTCCAATGCCGGACTATATCCGAGGTGTCATATCACCTTGGTTCAAAAAGGTTGAAGGAGTTTAGCCGAGCTTAATGCCGGAAATGCCCTCTATGGAGCCAGCCACTAGCGCCCGAGCTTTATGCCGGACTGCTTCCGAGGTGGTGCACCACCCCGACTATGGGCCGATTTTTTGTCATTATTTTTTATTGGTGCAATTTATTCTCTGCCGAGATATATAGCTAGTAGCCCTCAAGGTGTGTATCGGTCTAAAACCCGAGATGCACATGAAGGATGACATAAGACCGCTGATCCCTGTAGCCGCTGAGCCTCAGGTTGATTTGCAAAATCGGCCTGAGGATCAAGTCCTAGCTCGGCAGAATACTTCGGGACACAAAAGCGGCGTGCTCAGTCCTCAAGACTCAGGTTAGGTGCGGCCGACCAACCTGAGGATCAAAATCTCCTCGGAAACTATATTGCACATAAAATTTTCTGCATTGGACAAGCAATGCAGTAGCCCCCGAGACACTGGTCGGGTGGCAACACCAGATCAGGGGATCGATGTGCCCCTTTAATATTTGTAAATAATAAGCCCGAAGCCCAGTAACCCTCGAGCCTTAATGCGGGCATAGGTGGCCGAATTAAGGAACAATGTCCATAGTAAAATCACAAATTATGTGTAATGACTCTATGTATCCAAGTACTTTACGTCATTAATGCTCGGATCCGCATTGTACAAAACTGTGTTGACCGACCATCGGCTTCCACCTCCTCGGCCAGTAGCCGAGGAGTGTTTGTCCTACTTTATAAAGCCTTTATGAGGGAAAAGATTTACAACAAACAAGGCAATCTGGCCATACGGTTTTATAAACAAAGGTACGTAGAGAGTTATATTACTGTTTAACAGAAGAAATGTCTTCCAAAGAAAATAGTCCCGCTATCGGTTCCTTTCTTTGGGTTGTCATGCTAAGCATGATCATTAAACCTCAGCTCTAATGTAAGAGCAAAATATTGAGGATTTAGTTTGGGAGGCCAGTTAATAGCCCCTGGTAGTGTTCGGCGACAGTCGAGGTCAAGCCGTAAACACTTCGGCCAATGTTATGAATGGCCCGTCATAGTCATTGGATCGCTGACCAGTTTACGCTTATTGTGACAGTCAGTTTTCGGCTTTCTCCACTAAGGTGCTTAACCATGTGAGCTGGAAGCACAATCGCAGTGGTTCTCCCTTTGCACGCCTAGCCGAACAAAACAGAACGTAGGAAGCAAGTGCAGGAGCCGGGCAACCCAACTATTGACCGAAGACACAATTCTAAACCGATGCATATATAGCAATATCTGAGAATGTTTTTGCCGAATCCCTAAAGGTGTCCGGCGTTGCACTGCGAGACTAATGCTGGAAAAGCACAAATAGTTTAAAAGTGCCAAAAAGCTTGGAAAACCAAGAAACGTCAGTAAAAACATGACGTCCGAACAAGATCAAGTGTTCGGTGCCAATCCGAAAATTGGTCTTAGAAAAAAGAAGTGCTTCTGTCGTCCTTTAACATGACACATCCTATCTCAAGACTTCGAGCGGGTCAGCCTATGGCTTCAACCTCCTATCCCGAGGGCGGAGTACTTCTCATTAGGCCAGTTTAGCAAACTAAACTCTAGCGGCTTTGAGAGAGAAATTAGGCTCCCCGGCTAGTGACCGCACACTCGCGTCGAAAAAAGGAGTGATAAATAATAATAATAATAATAATAATAATAATAATAATAATAATAAAACTTTGCAACGACTGAGAAGAAGAACACTTATTATAAAATGGCTCAAATAAACTTAAGAGCCCCCAAGTGACTTGGGTAGAAGAATGATTGCATGTACCGAAGTACTTATATCATATATATGTTCAACCGAACTTTAAACGCGTCTTAACCGACCGTCGGCTTCTCCCTCTTCGGCTAAGGACCGAAAAGTGTTATGTACTCCATCAGTCGAGAGTATCGATGATGTTTCCAATAACCAGGCAATCAGGCCATAAGGCTGTAACAGACAAAGCGCGCTCAGGGAACTTATGCTATATTACTGCGAAGAGTAAGAAGCATCTTCGAAGAAAATAGTACCCCCACCGATACCTTTCTTCAGTGCTCATTGTTATTATGAGACTTGTGCAATAGATTTTTTGTACTCATGAGTTCCGTTGTGTGCCAACCATCATTGAATAACTATAAGACCACAGTCTGAGGTCCGGCTCAGGTGACCCGATCGTGACAATCGCAGAGGTGCTCCCTTTACTCCCTAGCCGAACAATCGGGAACATAGGGGTAAACACAAGAGCGAGGCAACCCATCTTGCAAATCACTTAAGTCAATGTGGTGCATATTGTGGCATAATACACGAACAAGGAACGAAGCCGTACAAGTATAATCATATGCAACAGGAAAAGCTTCATAAAGGAAGCCCCCAAGTAAACGGGGTATTTGAATTTATGCGTCACAAACAAAGTTTGGACAAGGAAATTTTTTAGAAGCAACTTTTTTCAAAAAAGTATAATGCTTGGTCGAACCGAACGCAAGTTAGAAATTAAAGCTTTGAGCATGAAAGCGACTTAGCTGGTTAATGTGTTCGGTATTGATGACGCGGTCCGAGCTTGATGCGGGGCAAGGTTCCATCCCCCAAGCTGGTCCCGAGGTGGCGGAGTGGAGAGCTCGACACGCCGAAGTGGTGACATAGCACGGTCAATGCAGACCGGCAGAGTGACGCCGAAGTCCCCGGATCATTTTCCTGT